>NW_027037926.1:0-23892 GCF_034236695.1 Oncorhynchus nerka | reverse complement strand
GATTCGATCTCTTGATCTCGATTCGATCTCTTCGATCTCGACGATCTCGATCGATCTCTTCGATCTTTCGATCGATGATCTTTCGATCTTCGATCTCGATCGATCTCGATCTTGACGATCTTCGATCTTCGATCGACGATCTTCGATCTCGATTCTCTCTTCGATCGACGATCGATCGACTGATCTCGATCCGATCTCTCGATCTTTATCGATCGACGACGATCTCAGATCTTGACGATCTCGATCTCGATTCTTGACGATCTCGACCGATCTCGATCGATCTTATCGATCTCGATGATCTCGATCTTGACGATCTCGACCGATCTCTCGATCTTCGATCATCGATCGATCTCTTCGAGATCTTACGACGATCTCTCGATCTCGACGGATCTCGATCGATGATCTCTTCGACGGACGATCGACTGATCTTCGATCGATCTCGATCTTCGATCGACGATCGATCGATCTCTCTCGATCGATCGATCGACCGATCTCTTTCGATCGACGATCTCGACCGATCGATCGACGATCTCGATCTCGACGATCGACGATCTCGATCGATCTCTCGATCTCGACGATCTCGACGACTTATCGATCTCGATTCGATCTCTTCGATCTTCTCGATTTCTGATCTTTATCTCTCGATCGACGATCTCGACTGATCTTCGATCGACGATCTCGATCTCGATCTGATTCGATCTTAACGATCTCGATTCTTCGATCATTGACGATCTCGATCTGATCTCGACTCGATCTTCGATCGATCGATCGATCGATCGATCGACGATCTTCGATCTCGACGATCTCGATTCGACGATCTTCGACGATCGATCTCTCGATCGACGATTCGACGACGATCTCGATATCTCTCGATCTTATCGATCGATTTTGATCTCTTCGATCTTCGACGATCTCGATCTTCGATCGACGATCGATCTCGATCTTCGATCTCGATCGATCTCGACGACGATCGATCGATCGATTCGATCTTCGACGACGATCTCGATTCGATCTCTCGATCGATCGATCTGATCTCGATCTCGATCGATCTCGATCTCGATCGATCGATCGATCGACGATCCGATCTCGATCTCGATCTTGACGATTCGATCTCGATCGATCGATCCCGATTCGACGATCGATCGATCGATCGATCGACGATCTCTGACGATCTCGACGATCGATCTCGATCTCGACGATCTCGACGATCTCGATACGATCGACGATCTCGACGATCGACGATTCTCGATTTTCGACGATCTCGACGATCGATCTCGACGATCGACGATCGATCTCGACGATCTCGATCTCTTATCGATCTCGATCGATCTCGATTCGATCTCGATCGACGATCTCTCGATCTTCGATCGATCGACGATTCTGATTCGATCGATCGATTCGATCTCGATCTTGACGATCTCGATCGATCGATCTTATCGATCTCGATTCGATCTTCGACGACGATCGATCTCGATCGACGATTATTTCGATCGACGATCTCGATTCTTATCGATCTCGACGATCTCTTCGATCTGACGATCTCGATTGATCGATTCGATCGATTCTCGATTTCTTCGATCGATCTCGACGATCTCGATTCGATCTCGATCGATCGATCTCGATCTCGATCTTCTCGATCTCGACGATCTCGATCTCTGATCCTTTCGATCTCGACGATCTCTTCGATCGATCGATCGATCGATCGACGATCTCGATTTCGATCGATCGACGATCGATCGATCTTTCGATCGACGATCTCGACTCTCTTTCTCGATCTTTCGATCGATCTCGACTGATCTTCGACGATCTCGATCGATCGATCTTTCGATCGACGATCGACGATCGATCGACGATCGATCTTCGATCGATCTCTTTTCGATCTCTTCGATCGACGATCTCGACTGATCGATCTCGATCTTCTCGACGATCTCGATCTCGATCGATCGATCGACGATCTCTCGACTTCTTCGATCTCGACGATCTCGACGATCGATCGATCTTCGATCGATCGATTCGATTCGATCTTTCGATCGATGATCGATTCGATCTTCTCGATCGACGATCTTCGATCGACGATCTCGATCGATCGATCGATCTCGATCTGATCTTCGATCTTCGATCTGATCTATCTCGATCGATCTCGATCGATCTCGACGATCTCGATCTCGATCTCTATCTTCGATTCGATCTCGATTCGAGATCTTTCGATCTTCGATTCCGATCTCGATCTCGATCTCGACGACTCTTCGATCTCGATCGATCGATCTGACGATCTCGATTCGACGATCGATCTTGACGATTCGATCGATTCGATGACTGATCGATCTCGATCGATCTCGATGATCGATTCGATCCGATCTTTCGATCGACGATCGACTGATCTCGATCGATCTTGACGATCTCGACGATTCGACGATTTCGACGATTATCTCGATCGATCTGATCGATCTCGATCCTCGATCTTCGATCGATCGATCGATCTCTCGATCTCGATCTCGATCTCGATCGATCGATCCTTTCTTCGATCGATCGATCGATCGATCTCGATCGATCGATCTCTTCGACGATCTCGATCTCGACGATCTTCGACGATCTCGATCTTCGATCTTCGATCGATCCTCGATTCGATCTTCGATCGATTCGATCTTCTCGATCGATCTCTCGATCGATCTTCGATCGATCTTCTCTTCGATCGATCGATCTCGATCTCGATCTCTCGATCGATCGATCGACTTTTCTTCGATCTGACGATCGATCTCGATTTCGAGATCGATCGATCTCTTCGATCGATCGATCTCGACGATCGATCTTCGATCTCGATCGATCGACGATCTCGATCGATCTTCGATCTTCGACGATCTCGATCGATCTCTTCGATCGACGATCTCGATCGATCTCGATCTTCGATCTCGATTCGATCTTCGATCTGATGATCGACGATTCGATCGACGATCTCGACGATCGGATCTTCGACGATCTCGACATCGATCGATTTTAGAAGATCGATTCGATCGACGATCTTCGATTCGATCTGATCTTCGATCGATCGACGATCTCGATCGACGATCTCGATCGATCTCTTCGATCTCGATCTCGATTCGATCTCTCGATCTTCGGACGATCTCGATTCGATCTTCGATCGACGACGATCTTTATCGATCTTCGATCTTCTTTCGATCTCGACGATCTCTTCGATCCTTCGATCGATCGACGATCTTCGATCTTACGATCGATCTCGATCGATCGATCGATCTTTATTTCGATCTCGATTCGATCTTTTCGATCTTCGATCTTCGATCTGATCTCTTCGATCTTCGACGATTCGACGATCTCTTCGATCTCGATCGACCGATCTCGATCGATCTCGACGATCTCGATTTCGATCGATCGATCGATCGATCGATTCTCGATCTTTTCGATCGATCGATCGATCGATCTCGATCTTCGATCGACGATCCGATCGATCGATCTTCGATCGATCTTCGATTCGATCTCGATCGATCTCGATCGATGATCTGATCGATCTCTTCGATCGACGATCCGATTCGATCGATCTTCGATCGATCTCGATCGATCTCTTCGATCGACGATCTCGATCTGATCTCTCGATCGACGATCTCGACTGATCTCTTCGATCTTACGATCTCGATCGATCTCTCGATCTTCGACGATCTCGATTCGATCTCTTCGATCGACGATCTCGACTGATCTCGATCGATCTTCGACCGATCGATCTCGATCTCGACGATCTCTCGATCTTATCGATCTCGATTTCGATCTTCGATCGACGACGATCTGACGATCTCCGATCTTTCGACGATTCGATCGACGATCGATCCGATCGATCGATCGATCTTATCGATTTCGATCGATCTCGATCGACGATCTCGACGACGATCTCTTTCGATCCCGATCCGATCGATCTCGATCGATCTCGATCGATCTTCATCGATTCCCGATGATCTTCTCGATCGACGATCTCGACTGATCGACGATCTTGATGATCTCGATCGACGATCTCTGACGATCGATCTCTGATCGATCGATCTCCGATCTCGATCTCGATCGATCTTCGACGATCGATCGATTCGATCTCGATCGACGATCTCGATCGATCTTCGATCTTCGACGATCTCGACGATCTCTTCGATCGACGATCTCGACGATCGATTCGATCTCGATCGACGATCTCGATGATCTCTCGATCGATTCGATGATCTCGACCCGATCTCTCGATCGACGATCTCGACGATCTCTCGATCTTATCGATCGATCGATCTCTTCTCGATCGACGATCGATTCGATCGATCGATCTTACGATCGATCGATTCGATCTCTCGATCTTGATCGATCGATCGATCGATCGATCGATCTTCGATCTCGATGACGATCTTCGATCTTGACGATCTCGACGATCGACGATCTCTCGATCTCGACGATCGACGATCGATCGATCTTCGATCGACGATCTCGATCGATCGACGATCTCTTCGATCGACGATCGACGATCGATCTTCGATCGACGATCGATCGACGATCGATCTTCGATCGATTCGATCGACGATCTCGATCGATCGATCTCGATCGATCGATCGATCTGATCTCTTCGATCTTCGATCGATCTCGATCGACGATCTTCGATCGACGATCTCGATCGATCTCTCGATCGATCGATCTCGACGAGCGATCTTCGATCGATCGACGATCGATCGATCGACGATCGATCTTCGATCTTCGACGATCGATCGATCTTCGATCGATCGATCGATCGATCGACGATCGATCGATCGACGATCGATCTCTCGATCTCGATTCGATCGATTCGATCGATCGATCGATCTCGATCTCTCGATTCGATCGACGATCTCGATCGATCGATCGATCGATCGATTCGATCTTCGATCGATCGATCGAGATTCGATCTTCGATCGATCGATCTCGATTCGATCGATCTTCGATCGACGATCGATCGATTCGATCGATCGATCGACGATCGACGATCTCGACGATCTCGATCTCGATCGATCGATCGATCGATCGACGATCTTCGATCTCGACGATCGATCGATCGATCGACGATCGATCGACGATCGACGATCTTCGATCGACGATCTCGACGATCTCGATCGATTCGACGATCTTTCGATCGATCTCGATCTCGACGATCGATCGACGATCGACGATCGATCGACGATCTTCGATCGACGATCGACTCGATCGATCTCGATCGACGATGATCTCTCTCGACGATCTCGACGATCTTCTCGATCGATTCGATCGATCGACTCTTCGATCGATCACTCTCGATCGATCGACGATCGATCGATCGACGATCTCGATCGATCGATCGATCTCTCTCTTCGATCGATCTCGATGATCTCGATCGATCTTCGATCTCGATCTCTCTCGATCTCGATCTCGATCTTCGACGATCGATCCGATCTCGATCGATCGATCGATCGATCTCTTCTCGATCGATCGATCTCGATTCGATCTTCGATCTTCGATCGATCTCGATCGATCGACGATCGATCGACGACTCGATCTCTTCGATCGATCGATCTCGATCGATCTTCGATCGATCGATCTCGATTCGATCTTCTTCGATCTTTCGATCTCGACGATCGATCTCTTCGATCTTTCGATCTCGATCGATCTTCGATCTTCGATCGATCTCGATCGATCGATTCGATCGACGATCTCGATCTGATCTTCGATCTTTATCGATCTCGATCTCGATTCGATCGATTTCGACGATCTCGATCGATTCGATCTTCGATCGATCTTCGACGATTTCGACGATCGATCTTCTTCGATCTTACGATCCTTCGACGACGATTTCGATCGATCGACGATCTTCGACGATCCGATTCGATCTTTCGATCGATCGATCTCGATCTCGATCTCTGATCTTGACGATCTCGATCGATTCGACGATCTCGATCGATCGATCTCGATCGATTCGATCTCGATCGATCGATCGATCTCGATTCGATCTTCTTCGATCGACGATCTCGATTCGATCTCTTCGATTCGATCGATCTCGATCTCTTCGATCGATGATCTTCGATCGATCTTTCGATCGATCGATCTCGATCGATCTCTCGATCGACGACGATCTTCGACGACGATCTTCGATCGACGATCGATCGATCTCTTCGATCGATCGATCGATCGATCGATCGATCGATCGATCGATCGATCGACGATCTCGATCGATCTTTCGATCGATCGATCGATCTCTTCTTCGATCTCGATCGATCTCGATCGATCGATCGATCGATCGATCGATCGATCGATCTTCGATCGATCGATTCGATCTCGACCTCGATCGATCTTCGATCGACGATCGATCGATCTCGATCGATCTCTTCGATCTTGACGATCTCGATCTCGATCGATCTTCGATCTCGACGATCTCGACGATCTCGATCGATCTCTCGATCTTCGATCTCGACTCGATCTTTCGATCTTATCGATCTCGATTCATCGATCTTCGATCTTGACGATTCTCGATTCGATCTGATCGATCTGATCGATCTCGACCTCGATCTCTTCTCGATCGACGATCTCGATCGATCTCTTCGATCGACGATCTCGATCTCGATCTTTCGATCTTGATCGATCTCGACGATCGATCTTCGACGATCGACGATCTCGATCGATCCTCGATCTCGATCGATCTCGATTCGATCGATCTCGATCTTAATGATCTCGATCGATCTCTTCGATCTTTCGATCTCGATCGATCTCTTCGATCTTGACGATCGATTCGATCTCTTCGATCTTACGATCTCGATTCGATCTTCTTCGATCTTGACGATCTCGATCGATCTCGATCTCGATCGATGATCTCGATCTTGATCGATCTCGATCTGATCTTCGATCTCGACTGATCGATCTTCGATCTTGATCGATCGATCGACGATCGATCTCGATCGACGATCTCGATTCTTCGATCTTCGATCTGACGATCTCGATCTCGATCTCGATCGATCGATCTCGATCTCGATCTTGATCGATCTCGATTCGATCTTCGATCTTTAATCGATCGATCGATCGATTCGATCTTTCGATTCGATCGATCGATCGATCGATCTTCGATCGATCGATCGATCGATTCGATCTTCGATCGATCGATCTCGACTTCGATCTCGATCGATCGATCGACGACGATCTTCGATCGATCGATCGACGATCGATCGATCGACGATCGATCGATCTTCGATCGACGATCGATCGATCGATCTCTCGATCGATCGATCGATCTCGATCGACGATCTCTTCTCTTCGATCGATTTCGATCGATCGATCGATCTCGATTCGATCTCGACGATCTCGATCGATCTCGATCGATCGATCGACGATCGACGACTCGATCTTCGATCTTCGACGATCGACGATCGACGATTCGATCGACGATCTCGACGATCTCGATTCGATCTCTCGACGATCGATCTGATCGATCGATCGATCTTCGATCTGATCGATCTCGACTCGATCTTTCGATCGATCGATCGATCGACGATCTCTTCGATCTTCGATCGATCTCGATCTCGATCTCGATTTCGATCTCGATCGACGATCTCGATTCGATCTTCGACGATCGATCGATCTCGACGATCTCTCGATCGACGATCTCGATCGATCTTCGATCTGATCGATCGATCGATCCGATCTTTCGATCTCGACGATCTCGATCGATCCGATCTTCGATCGATCGATCGATCGATCGATCGATCGACGATCTCGATTCTGATCTTCGATCTCGACGATCTCGATCGATCGATCGATGATCGATCTCGATCGATCGATCGATCTTCGATCGATCGATCGATCTCGATCGACGATCTTCGATCGACGATCTCGATCTCGATCTCGATCGATCGATCGATCGATCGATCGATCTCGATCTTCGATCGATCTCGATCGATCTCTCTTCGATCGACGACGATCTCGATCGATCTTCGATCGATCGATCTCGATTCGATCTTCGATCGATCGATCGATCGATCGATCGATCGATCGATCGATCGATCGATTCGATCGACGATCCTTCGATCTTTCGATCTTCGATCGACGATCTCGATCGATCTCGACGATCTCGATCTTCGACGATCTCTCGATCTCTCGACGATCGATCTCGATCTCGACGATCGACGATCCGATCTCTCGACGACGACGATCTCGACTGATCTCGATCTCGATCTTCGATCGATCGATCGATCTTCGATCTTATTTCTCGATCGATCTCTCTTCGATCTCGATCGATCGATCGACGATCTTCGATCGATCGATCTCGATCGATCGATCTTCGATCTTCGATCTTCGACGATCGATCGATCGATCTCTTCGATCGATCTCGATTCGATCTCTTCGATCGATCGATCGACCGATCTTCGATCGACGATCTCGATCGATCGATCTCGATCGATCGATCGATTCGATCGATCGATCGATCGATCGATCTTCGATCTTTACGATCTCGATTCGATCTCTTCGATCTCGATCTCTCGATCGATCGACGATCGATCGATCCTCGATCGAGATTCGATCTTCGATCGATCTCGACGATCTCGATCCGATGACGATCTCGATCCGATCTTCGATCTTCGACGATCTCGACTCGATCTCTCGATCTTCGATCGATCGATCGATTTTCGATCGATCGATCGATCGATCGATCGATCGATTTCGATCTTTGATCGATCGATCGATCTCTTCGATCTTCGACGATCTCGATTCGACGATCTTTCGATCTTGATCGATCTCGATTCGATCTCTTCGATCTTCGACGATCTCGATCGATCTCGATTCGATCTCGATTCGATCTTTCGATCTCGATCGATCTCGATCTTCGATCCTTCGACGATCGATCGATCTCGATCTTTGACGATCGATCTTCGATCTTCCCGATCGATCGATCGATCTCTCGATCGATCGATCGATCGACGATCGATTCTCTTCGATCGATTCGATCGATCTCGATCGATCTCCGATCGATCGATCTCGATCCCGATCTTCGATCGATCGATCGATCGACGATCTCTCGATCTCTCGACGATCTCGACCTCGATCGATCGATCGATCGATCGATTCGATCGATCGATCGATCGATTCGATCTCGATCGATCTCGATCTTGACGATGATCGATCGATCGATCGACGATCTCGATCTCGATCGATCTCGATCGATCGACGATCTCGATTCGATCTTCTCGATCGATCGATCGATCGATCCGATCGATCGATCGATCGATCGATCGATCGATCTCGATCTCGATCGATCGATCTTCGATCGATCTTTATCGATCGATCGATCGATTCGATCGATCTCGATCGATCGATCGATCGATCTCGATCGATCTCTCGATCTCGACGATCTCGATCTCGATCTTTCGATCTCGATCGATCTTCGATCGACGATCGATCGATGATCTTCGATCGATCGATCTCGATCGATCTTCGATCGATCGATCGACGATCGATCGATCTGATCTTCGATCGATCTTCGATCGATCGATCGATCGATCGATCGATCTTCGATCGATCGATCGATCTCGACTCGATCGATCGATCGACGATCTCGATTCGATCGATCGATCGATCGATCTGATCGATCTTCGATCTCGATCGATCTCTCGATCTTATCGATCGATCGATTCGATCGATCTTTCTTCGATCGATCGATCTCGATTCGATCTCTTCGATCGATCGATCTCGATCGATCGATCGATCGATCGATCGATCGATCTCGATCTTCGATCGATCGATCTCGATCTCGATCTTCGATCGATCGATCGATCGATCTTCGATCTTCGATCTTTCGATCGATCGATCGATCTTTCGATCGATCTCGATCGATCGATCTCGATCGATCTCGATCGATCTGACGATCGATCTCGATCGATCGATCTGACGATCTCGACGATCTCGATCGATCTTGATCGATCTCTCGATCGATCGACGATCTCTCTCTCGATCGATCGACGATCTCGACTCGATCTCGATCGATCGATCTCGATCGATCGATCGATCGATCGATCGATCTTCTCGATCGACGATCCTTCGATCGATCGACTGATCTCTTCGATCTTATCGATCGATCTGATCTCTTCGATCTGATCGATCTCGATTCGATCTTTCGATCGATCGATCGATTCGATCTTGACGATCTTCGATCGACGATCTCGATCTTCGATCGACGATCGATCTTCGATCGATCGACGATCGATCGATTCGATCTCTCTTCGATCGATCGATCGATTCGATCTCGATCGATCTTCGATCTTATCGATCGATCGATCCTTCGATCGATCGACGATCTCGATTCGATCTCTTCGATCTCGATCGATCTCGACGATTCGATCTCTTCGATCTTCGACGATCTCGATCGATCTTTCGATCGATCGATCTCGATCGATCTTTCGACGACGATCTCGATCCGATCTTCGATCGACGATCTCGATCGATCGATCTTTCGATCGATCGATCTCGACTCGATCTCTCGATCGACGATCTCGATGATCTTTCGATCTTCGACGATCTCGATTCGATCTTCGATCGATCTTTCGATCGATCGATCGACGATCTCTCGATTTCGACGATCTCGATCGACGTGATCTCGATCGATCTCGATCCTCGATCTTCGACGATCGATGATCTTTCGATCGATCGATCGATCGATCTCGATCGGATCGATCCTCGATCTCTTCGATCTTCGATCTCGATTCGATCGATCGATCCTCGATCGACGATCGATCGATCTCTTCGATCGACGATCTCGATTCGATCGATCGATCGATCGATCTTCGATCGACGATCTTCGACGATCTCGATCTCGATTCGATCGATCTTCGATCGATCTCGATCGATCTCTTCGATCGACGATCTCGATCGATCTTCGATCGATCGATCGATCGATCGATGATCTCTTCGATCTTCGATCGATCTCGATTCGATCCTTCGATCGATCGATCGATCGATCGATCTCGATCGATCTCTTCGATCGATCGATCGATCGATCGATCGATCTCGATCGATCGATCTTCGATCGATCTCGATCTTCTTCGATCGACGATCTCGACTCGATCTCGACGACGATCTTCGATCGATCGATCGATCGATCGATTCGATCGATCGATCGATCGATCTTTCGATCGATCGATCGATTCGATCTCTTCGATCGATCGATCGATTCGATCGATCGATCGATCGATCTCGATCGATCGATGATCTCGATTCGATCGATCGACGACGATCTCGATCTCGATCTTCGATCGATCGATCTCGACTGATCTTCGATCTTCGACGACGACGATTGACTGATCTTCGACGATCTTCGATCTCTCTTCGATCGATCTCGACTCGATCTTCGATCGATCGATCTCGATTCGATCTCTTCGACGATCGATTCGATCTTCTCGATCTTCGATCTCGATCGATCTTTCGATCGATCGATCGATTCGATTTCGATCTTCGATCTTGATCGATCGATCGATCGATCTTCGATCGATCGATCTCGATCGATCTTTCGATCGACGATCTCGATCGATCGATCTCTTCGATCTTCTCGATCGATCGATTCGATCGATCGATCGATCGATCGATCGACTGATCTTCGATCGATCGATCTCGACGATCTTCGATCGATCGATCTCGATCGATCTCTTTCGATCTTATCGATCTTCGATCTTTCGATCTCGATCTCGATCTCGACGATCTCTTCGATCGATCTTGATCGATCTCGATCTTCGATCGATCGATCGATCGATCGATCTTCGATCGATCTTATCGATCGATCGATCGATCGATCTGATCGATCGATCGATCTCTTCGATCTTTCGATCGATTCGATCTCTTCGATCTTCGATCGATCGATCGATCTCTTCGATCTTTCGATTCGATCGATTCGATCTTTCTTCGATCGATCTCGATCTTCGATCGATTTCGATCGATCTCGATCGATCTTCGATCTCGACGATCGATTCGATCTCTTCGATCGATCGATCTCGACGATCGATCGATCGATCTCGATTCGATCTTTCGATCGATCGATCTCGATTCGATCTCTTCGATCTTCGATCGATCTTCGATCGATCGATCTCTCGATCGATCGATCGATGATCGATTCGATCTCGATCGATCTCGATCTCGATTCGATCGATCTTCGATCGATCGATCTTCGATCGATCGATCGATCGACCTTTCGATCTTCGATCGATCTTGATCTCTTTCGACTCGATCTCTTCGATCTTTCGATCTCGATCGATCTCTCGATCTTTATCGATCGATCGATCGATTCGATCGATCGATCGACGATCGATCGATCGATCGATTTATCGATCGATCGATCTTCGATCGATCGATCTCGATCGATCTCTTCGATCGATCGATCGATCGATCGATCGATCTCGATCGATCGATCGATCGATCTTCGATCGATTCGAGATCTCGATCGATCTTCGATCTTATCTCGATCGATCTTGACGATCTCGATCTCTTCGATCTCGATGATCTCGATCGATCTTCGATCTCGACGATCTCGACTCGATCTTTTTCGATCTGATCGATCTCGATGATCTCTTCGATCGATCGATCGATCTCGACTGATCTTCGATCTCGATCGATCTCGATTCGATCTTCGATCGATCGACGATCTCGACTCGATCTCTTCGATCGATCTCGATCGATCGATCGATCGATCGATCTCGATCGATCTCTCTTCGATCTGACGATCTCGATCGATCTCGATCGATCTTCGATCGATCTCGATCGATCTTCGATCTTCGATCGATCGATTCGATCTCGACGATCTTCGATCGATCGATTCGACGATCTTTCGATCTTCGATCGACGACTCGATCTCGATCTTCGATCTTCTTCGATCTCTTCGATCGATCGATCTCGATCTCGATCTCGATCGATCTTTTCGATCTCGATTCGATCTTTTCGATCTTGATCGATCTCGATCGATCGATCTTCGATCGATCTCGACGATCGACGATCGATCGATCTCGATCGATCTTCGATCTTACGATCCCGATCTCGATCTTCGATCTTCGACGATCGACGATCTTCTTCGATCTCGATCGATCTCGATCTCGATCTTTTCGATCGATTCGATCTTCGACTGATCTCGATCTTCGATCTCTTCGATCTTGACGATCTCGATTCGATCTCTCGATCGATCGACGACGATCTATCGATCTTATCGACGATCTCGATCTCTTCGATCTTTATCGATCTCGATTCGATCTTCGATCTCGATCGATCGATCTCGATTCTCGATCTCGATCGATCGATCGATCGATCTCTTCGATCTTTATCGATCTCGATCTCGATCGATCGATCGATCTCGACTGATCTCTTCGATCGACGATCGATCGATCGATCTTCGATCTTATCTCGATTCGATCTCTTCGATCTTATCGATCGATCGATCGATCTCGATCTTCGATCGATCTTCGATCGATCGATCGATCGATCGACGATCTTCGATCGATCTCGATCGATCGATCTCGATCGATCGATCTCGATTCGATCGATCTCGATCTTTTATCTCGATCGATCTCGATCGATCTCTTCGATCGACGATCTCGACGATCGATCTTTCGATCGATCTCGATCTCGATTTATCTCGATCGATCGACGATCTCCTCGATCTTCGATCGATCGATCGATCGATTCGATCTCTTCGATTCGATCGATCGATCTCGATCGATCTCGATCGATCTCGATCTTCGATCGATCTCGATCTTCGATCTTATCGATCTCGATCGATCTCTCGATCTTTATCGATCTCGATTCGATCTCTTCGATCTTACGATCCGACGATCGATCGATCTCTGATCGATCTTCGATCGATCGATCGACGATTCGATCTCTTCGATCTTCGATCGATCGATGATCTCGATCGATCGATCTTCTTCGATCGACGACGATCTCGATCGATCGACGATCGACGATCGATCGATCGATCGATCGATCGATCGATCTCTCTTCGATCTTCGATCGATCTCGACTCGATCTTCTCGATCTTACGATCGATCGATCCGATCTCGATCGATCGATCTCGATCGACGATCTTCTCTTATCGATCGATCGATTCGATCTTCGATCTCGATCGATCGATCGATCGATCGATCGATCTTCGATCGATCTCGATCGATCGATCTTCGATCGACGACTGATCTCGGATCGATCGATCGATGATCGATCGACGATCTCTTCGATCTCGATCGATCGATCGATTCGATCTCTTCGATCGATCGATCGATCGATCGACTCGATCGATCGATCGATCTCGATCGACTCGATCTCGATCGATCGACGATCTCGATCGATCTCGATCTTATCGATCGATCGACGATCTCTCTCGATCGATCGATCGATCGATCGATCTTTCGATCTTTCGATCTCGATTCGATCTCTTCCGATCGATCGATCTTCGATCGATCGACGATCTCGATTCGATCGGACTCGATCTTTTCGATCTCGACTCGATCTCGACGATCGATCGATCGATCGATCTCGATCGATCGATCGATCTCGATCCTGATCTCTCGATCGATCGATCTCGATCGACGATCGATTCGATCTTATCGATCTCGATCGATCTCTCGATCTTCGATCGATCTCGATCGATCTCGATCGATCTCTTCGATCGATCTCGACTCGATCTCGATCGATCGACGATCTCGATTCGATCTTCTTCGATCGATCGATCGATCTCGACGATCTCGATTCGATCGATCGATCTCGATCTCGATCTTTCGATCGATCGATCTCGATCGATCTCTTCGATCTTTCGATCGATCGATCTGATCTCTTCGATCTGATCGATCTTCGATCGATCTCGATCGATCGATCGATCGATCTCTTCGATCTTCGATCGATCGATCGATCGATCTCTTCGATCTCTGATCGATCGATCGATCGATCGATCGATCGATCTTTCGATCTTCGATCGATCGACGATCGATTCGATCTCGATCTTTCTTCGATCTTCTTCGATCGATCGATCTTCGATCTCTCGGATCGATCTTTTCGATCGATCGATTCGATCTCTTCGATCGATCGATCTCGATCGATCTTTATCGATTTCGATCGATCGATCGATCGATCTCGATCGATCGATCTCGATCTCGATCTCGATCGATCGATCTTCGATCGATCGATGATTCGATCTCTTCGATCTCGGATCGATCGATCGATCTCGATCGATCTTGATCGATCTCGATTCGATCTTCGATCGACGATCTCGATCGATCGATCTCTTCGATCGACGATCTCGATTCGATCTTCGATCTTTGATCGATCTCGATCGATCTTCGATCTTCGATCTCGATCGATCGATTCGATCTCGATCGATCCCTTCGATCTTCGATCGATCTCGATTCGATCTCTCGATCCTTCGATCGACGATCGATCTCGATCTCGATCTCGATTTCTTCGATCTCTTCGATCTCGATCGATCTTTAATCGATCTCGATCGATCGATCGATCGATCGATCTCGATCTCGATCGATCTTTCGATCGATCGATCGATCGATCTCGATCGACGATCTCGATCGATCTTCTTCGATCGATCGATCGATCGATTGATCTCGATCGATCGATCTCTTTCGATCGATCGATCGATCGACGATCGATCGATCTTTCGATCGATCTTCGATCTGATCGACGATCGATCGATCGATCGATCTCGATCGATCGATCGATCGATCGATCGATCGATCGATCGATCCTCGATCGATCTTCGATCGACGATCGATCGACGATCGATCGATCGACGATCTCTTCGATCGATCGACGATCTCGATTCGATCTTCGATCGATCGATCGATCGATCGATCTCTTCGATCTTTGATCGATCGACGATCGATTCTCGATCTCGATCGATCTCGATCGATCGATCGATCGATCGATCGATCGATTTCGATCGATCGATCGATCGACGATCGATTGATCTCTTCGATCGATCGATCTCGATCGATCTCGATCTCGACGATCTCTTCGATCGATCGATCGATCGATCTCGATCTCGACGATTCGATCGATCGATCGATCGATCTCATCGATCGATCGATCTCGATCGATCTTCGACGATCTTCGATCTCGATGATCTCGATCGATCTTCGATCGATCTCGATCGATCGATCTTCGATCTTTCTCTCGATTCGATCGATCGATCGATTTCGATGATCTCGATTCTCGATCGATCGATCGATCGATCGATCGATTCGATCCGATTCGATCGATCTCGATCGATCGATCGATCGATCTTCGATCGATCGATCGATCGATCTTTCGATCGATCGATCGATCTCGATTCGATCTCGACGATCGACGATCGATCGATCGATCTCGATCGACGATCGATCGATCGATCGATCGATCGATCGATCGATCGATCGATCTCTTCGATCTTCTCGATCGATCGACGATCGATCTCTTCGATCTCGGATCGATCGATCGATCTCTTCGATCCTTCGATCTCGATCGAGATCGATCGATCTTCGATCGATCGATCGATCTTCGATCTTCGATCTTGACGATCTCGATCGATCTTCGATCGATCTCGATCGATCTCGATCGATCTTCGATCTTTCGATCGATCGATCGATCTCTTCGATCTTTCGATCGATCTCGATCGATCTCTCGATCGACGATCGATCGATCTCTTCGATCGACGATCTTCGATCGATCTCGATCTTGACGATCTCGATCGATTCGATCTCGATCGATCTCGATCTCGATCGATCTCGATCCGATCTTCGATCTGATCGATCTCGATCGATCTCTTCGATCGATCGATCTCGATCGATCTCTTCGATCGATCGATCGATTCGATCTCTTCGATCTTAGATTCGATCTCGATTCGATCTTCGATCTTATCGATCGATTCGATCTTTCGATCTTCGACGATCTCGATCTCGATCTTCGATCGACGATCGATCGATCGATCGATCTTCGATCTCGATCGATTCGATCTTTCGATCGATCGATTCGATCTTCGATCGATCGATCGATGATCTCGATCGATCGATCGATCGATCGATCTCGATCTTCGATCGATCGATCGATCGACGATCTCTCGATCTTTCGATCTTCCGACGACGATCTTTCGATCTTCGATCGATGATCGATCGATCTCGACGATCTCGATCGATCGATCTCGACGATCTTTCGATCTCTCGATTCGATCTCGACGATCTCTCGATCTTCGACGATCTCGAGATCCCCGATCTCTCGATCGATTTCGATCGATCGATCGACGATTCGATCTTCTCGACGATCTCTTCTTCGACGATCTCGATCGATCTCTTCGATCTTCGACGATCTCGATTCGATCTTTCGATCGACGATCTCGATTCGATCTCTTCGATCTTCGATCGATCTCGATTCGATCTCTCTCGATCTTATCGATCTCGATCGATCGACGATCTTCGATCTTATCGATCTCGATTCGATCTCTCGATCGACGATCGATCCCGATCGACGATCTCTTTCGATCTTTCGATTCGATCTCGATCGATCTTCGATCGATTCGACGATCTCGATTTGACGATCTCTCGATCGATCGATCGACGATCGATCGATCTCGACGATCGATCGATCTCGATTCGATCTTTCGATCGACGATCTCGATTCGATCGATTCGATCTTCGATCTCGATCGATCTCGATCTTCGACGATCATCTTCGATCGATCGATCTCGATTCGATCTCTTCGATCTTCGATCGATGATCGATCGATCGATCTCGACGATCTCGATCGATCTCGATCGATCGATCGATCGATCGATCGATCTCTCGATCGACGATCTCGATTCGATCTCTCGATCGACGATCGATCGATCTTTCGATCTTCGACGATCTCGATCTCGATCGATCGATCTTATGATCTCGATCTCTCTCGATCGATCGATCTCGATTCGATCTCTGATCTTATCGATCGACGATCTCTCGATCTTATCGATCGATCGATCGATTCGATCTTTATCGATCTCGATTCGATCTTCTCGATCGATCGATCTCGATTCGATCTCTTCGATCGATGATCTCGATCTTCGATCTCTCGATCTTGACGATCTCGATTCGATCTTCGATCGACGATCGATTCGATCTTCGATCTTATCGATCTCGATCGATCTCTCGATCTTCGATCGATCGATCGATCGATCTTCGATCGACGATCTCGATCTTCGATCTCTCGATGATCTCGATCGATCGATCGATCGATTCGATCTCTTCGATCTTGATCGATCTCGATTCGATCTCGATCGATCTCGATCGATCTCGATCTTCGATCTTCGATCGATTTGACGATCTCGATCGATCGATCGATCGATCGATCTCGACGACGATCGATCGATCGATCGATCGACGACGATCTCTTCGATCGATCTCGATTCGATCTCTCGATCTTTCGATCTCGATCGATCTTCGATCTTGACGATCTCGACTCGACGATCTCTTCGATCTTGACGATCTCTTCGATCGATCTCGATCTTGATCGATCGATCGATTCGATCTTCTTCGATTTATCGATCTGATCCGATGATCGATCTTCTTCGATCGACGATCTCGATTCGATCTCTTCGATCTTCGATCGATCTCTTCGATCTCTTCGATCGACGATCTCGATCGATCGATCTCTTCGATCGATCGATCTCGATCTGATCGATCTCGATCTTTCGATCTCGATCTGATCTTTTCGATCGACGATCGATCGATTCGATCGATCTTATCGATCTCGATTCGATCTCTCGATCGACGATCTCGACGATCTTCGATCTTCGATCGATCTCGATTCGATCTCTTCGATCGATCGATCTTCGATCTGATCTCGATCTTGATTTCGATCGATCTCTCGATCGATTGACGATTCGATTTCGATCTTCGATCGATCGACGATCTCGATTCGATCTCTTCGATCGACGATCTCGATTCGATCTCTTCGATCGACGATCTCGATTCGATCTTCGATCTTATCGATCTCGACTTCGATCTTCGATCTCGACGATCTTCGATTCGATCTCTTCGATCTTCGACGATCTCGACTTTCCGATCGGACGATCTCGACTGACGACGATTTTGATCCCGATCCACGATCTTCGATCGATCGATCCATCTTCGATCTTGACGATCGATTCGATCTTTCGATCTTCGACGATCTCGATCGATCTCTTCGATCTTTTTCGATCTCGATCGATCTTCTTCGATCGACGATCTCGATTCGATCTCTTCGATCGACGATGATCTCGATTCGACTTCTCGATCTTCGATCGACGATCTCTCGATCGATCTTCGATCGATCGATCGATCGATCGACGATCGATCGATCTTTCGATCGATCGATCGATCGATTCGATCTCTCGATCTTGACGATCGATCGATCGATCTCTTCGATCTTCGATCGATCGACTCTGATCTCTTCGATCGATCGATCGATCGATCGATCGATCGATCTCTTCTTCGATCTGACGATCTCGATCTCGATCTTTCGATCGATCTTCGATCGATCTCGATCGATCGATCTCGACGATCTGACGATCTCGATCGATCGATCTTCGATCTCGATCGACGATCGATCGATCGATCGATCGACGATTCGATCTTCTTCGATCGATCGATCTCTCGATCGACGACGACGATCTTGATTCGATCGACGATCGACGATCGATCGATCGATCGATCTCGATCGATCGATCTTCGATCTTTCGACGATCTCGATCGATCGATCGACGATCGACGATCGATTCGATCTTCGATCTTATCGATCTCGATCGATCGACGACGATCGATCGACGATCTCGATCGATCTCTTCGATCTTTCCTTGATCGATCTCTCGATCGACGATCGATCTCTTCGATCGACGATCGATCGATCGATCTTCGATCGATCGATCGATCGATCTCTCGATCGACGATCGATCGATCGATCGATCGATCGATCGATCGACGATCGATCTTCGACGATCGACGATCTCGATCCGACGATCTCGATCTTCGATCTTCGATCGATCTTCGATCTTTTGATCGATCGATGATCTCTTCGATCGATCGATCGATCTCGATCGATCTCTTCGATCGATCGATCGGACTGATCTTCGATCTTCTTCGATCTCGACGATCGATCTTCGACGATCTCGACGATCGACGATGATCGAGATTCTTCGATCGATCGATCGACGATGATCTTTCGATCTTCGATGATCGATCTCGATCTCGATCGATCGATCGATCTCGATTTCGACGATCGATCTCTCGATCGATCGATCGATCTCGATCGATCTTCGATCTTCGACGATCTTTCGATCGATCTCGATCGATCTCGATCTTCGATTCGATCTCGACTCGATCTTCGACTCGATCCATCGATCGATCTCGATCGATTTCGATCGATCTTTCGAGCGACGATCTCGATTCCGATGATCTTCGATCGATCGATCGATGATCTTCTCGATCTTTTGATCTCTTTCGATCTCTTCGATCGATCGATCGAGACTTTCCTGATCTTTCGATCGATCTTCGACGATCGATCGATCGATCGATCTCGATCGACGATCGATCGACTGATCGATCGATCGATCGATTTCGATCGATCCTTCGATCGATCGATCGATCGATCGATCGACGATCGACGATTTCGATTTCGATCCCTCGATCCTTCCGATCGATCGATCGATCGATCGAGATCTCTTCGACACGATCCTTCGATCGATCGATCGATCGATCGATCGATGATCTCGGTTCGATCGACGATCGATCGATCGATCGATCGATCGATCGATCGATCGATCGATCGATCGACGAGATTTCTTCGACGATCCGACTTCGATCGATCGATCGATCGATCGATCGATCGATCGATCGATCGATCTTTCTTCGATCTTATTCTGATCGATTCGATCGATCGATCGATCTCGACGATCTCGACGATCTCTTCGATCCTGACGATCTCGATTCGATCTCGATCGATCTCGATCGATCTTCTCTCGATCGATCGATCTCGATCTCGATCTCGACGATCGACGACGATTTGAGATCGATCTCGATTTCGATTTCGATCGATCGATCGATCGATCTTCTCGATTCGACGATCGACGATCGATTCGATCGATCGATCGACGATCGATCGATCGATCGATCGATCGACGATCGATCGATCGACGATCGATCGATCGACGATCGATTCCTGATCTTCGACGATCGATCTCGATCGATCGATCGACGATCTCGACGATCTTCGAGCGATCGATCGATCGATCGACGATCGATCGATCGATTCGATCGATCGAGATTTCGATCGACGATCTCGATCGACTTCGATCTCTTCGATTTCGATCGATCTCTGATCTCGACTTCGACGATCGATCGATCGATCGATCGATCGATGATCTCGACTTTCGATCGATCGATCGATCGATCGATCGATTGATCGATCGACGATCGATCGATCGATCGATCGATCGATCGATCGATCGATCGATCGATCGATCGACGACTTCTTCTGATCGATTCGACGATCGATCGACGAGATCGATCGATCGATCGATCGATTCTCCTCGATCGATCGATCGATCGAGATTTCTCGACGACGATCGATCGATCGATCGACGATCGACTTCGATCGAGATCGATCGATCGATCTGATCTTCGATCGACTTTCGATCGATCGATCGATCGATCGATCGACGATTCGATCGATTTTCGATCGATCGATTCGATCGATCGATTTCGATTTCCTCGATCGATCGATCGATCGATCGATCGATCGATCGATCGATCGAGATTCGATTCGATCGATCGATCGACGATCTTCGACGATCGATCTCTGATCAGACGATCGATCGATCGATCGATCGACGAGACTCTTTTCGATCGACGATCTCGATCGATCTTCGATCGATCGAGACGATCGATCTCTCGATCGACGACGATCGATCGATCGACGATCTCGACGATCTCGACGATCCTCGACTTCGACGATCGATCGATCGACGACGATCTTCCCGATCTTCGACGATCGATCGATCTCGATCCTCGACGATCGACGATCGACTCGATCGACGAGATCTCGATCTTCGATCGATCGATCGAGATTTCGATCCGATCTTTCGATCGATCGATCTCGATTCGATCTCTCGATCTTCGATCTCGACGATCGATCGATCTTCGACTCGATCTCGATCTCTTCGATCTCGATCGACGATCGATTCTCGATCGATCGATCGATCGACTTCTTCTTCTTCTCGATCTCGATCTTCGATCGATCGAGACGACGATCGATCGATCGATCTCGATCGATTCGATTCGATCTTCGATCCTTCGATCGATCGATCGATCTCGATCTCTTCGATCTTCTTCGATCGACTCGATCTTCGATTGATGATCTTTTCGATCGACGACGATCGATCGATCGATCGATCGATCTCGACGATCGATCTTCGATCGATCGATCGATCGACGATCTCTTCGATCGACGATCGATGATCGACGATCTTTCGATTTCGACGATCGATCGATCGATCGATCCGATCTTCGACGACGATCGATCGATCGATCGATCGACGATCTCTTCTCGACGACGATCTCGATCGATCGATCGATTTCGATCTCGACGATCCTTCCATCGATCGATGATCTCTTTCGATTTCTTCGACGATCGACGATCTCGATCGATCGATCTTATCGATCGATCGATCTCTCGATCGATCGACGATCGATCGATCTCGATCGATCGATCGATCGATCGATCGATCTCTTCACGATCCTTCGACGATCGATCGATTCGATCGATCTCGATCGATCTTTCGATCGATCGACCGATCGATCGATTCGATCGATCGATCTCGATCGACGATTTCGATCGATCTTATCGATCTTCGATCGATCTCTCGATCTTCGATCTCGATCGATCTCTGATCACTCGAGATCTCGATCTTATCGATCGACGATCGATCTCGATCGACGAGATCTTTCGATCGACGATCGATCGATCGATCGATCGATCTCGATCGACGACGATCTTCGATCGACGATTTCGATCGAGATCTTCGAGTCTTTTCGATCGATCTCTATTCGATCGATCGATCGATCGATCGATCGACGATCTTCGATCGATCGATCAGACGATCTCGGGATCTGATCGATTTCGATCTGCTGACGTGATCGACGATCGATCGATCGACGATTCTCTTCGGATCTTCGATCGATCTCTGATCGATCTCGATCGATCGATCGATCGATCTTCGATCGACGATTCTCGATCGATCGATCGATCGATCGATCGACGAGACTTTCTCTTCGATCGATCGATCTCGATCGATCTCGATCTCGATGGATCGATCGATCGATCGATCGATCGATCGACGATCTTCGACGCGACGATCGAGCCTCGATCGGATCGATCTGATCGATCGAGACTCTCTCGATCGATCGATCTCGACCGATCTCTCTGGACGATTCGATTCGATCGATCGATCGATCGATCTCTCGATCTGATCGATCGATCGACTCGATCTTCGATCGATCGATTCGATCTTTCGATCTTACGATCGATTCGATCTCGATCTTATCGATCTCGATCTCGATCTTCGATCTTATCGATCGATCGACCGCGATCGATCGATCGATCGATCGATCGATCTCGATCGATCGATCTCGATCGATCGATCTCGACCCGATCGATCTCGGATCGATCTTCGACTTCGATCTTGACGATCGATCTCGACCGATCTCTCGATCTTAACGACGATCCGATCTCGATCTTATCGATCTCGACTGATCTCTTCGATCTTTACGATCGATGACTGATCTCTCGATCTTGGATGATCTCGACTGATCTCTCTCTCGATTCGACGATCTCGATTCGATCTCTCGA
>NW_027037925.1:0-23869 GCF_034236695.1 Oncorhynchus nerka | reverse complement strand
GGAGAGGGTCAGTAAAGCCCAGATCCGACCTGGTTTATGCGGAGAGGGTCAGTAAAACCCAGAACCGACCTGGTTTATGTGGAGAGGGTCAGTAAAACCAGATCTGACCCAGAGATGAGGAGAGGGTCAGTAAAACCCAGATCTTGTCTTCAGTGAAGAGGAGGATACTGAGTATATCAACGCAACTACATTTTGTAAACAACTCATAGCCCCTCCACCACATGACAATTACAGTATACACACACACACACACACACACACACACACACACACACACACACACACACACACACACACACACACACACACACACACACCAAATCTACTCCATTTTCTAGGGCATTTCACCACATGCCTTGAGAAAACAAAATCTGGTCAATAACACTGGTAAATAAACACTACTCAGCTTCCTGCTAAATCTGATATACAAACACTACTCAGCTTCCTGCTTAATCTGATATATAAACACTACTCAGCTTCCTGTTAAATCTGATATATAAACATTACTCAGCTTCCTGCTAAATCTGATATATAAACACTACTCAGCTTCATGCTAAATCTGATATATAACATACCAGCTTCATGCTAAATCTGATATATAAACACCATTAACTTCACTTCCTGCTAAATCTGATATATAAACACTACTCAGCTTCATGCTAAATCTGATATATAAACACTACTCAGCTTCCTGCTAAATCTGATATATAAACACTACTCAGCTTCCTCCTAAATCTGATATATAAACACTACTCAGCTTCCTGCTAAATCTGATATATAAACTCTACTCAGCTTCCTGCTAAATCGGGTATAAAACACTAAATAAGTAAGTACAGTGAGTTACACAAATACTTCTCTGAGATCTGTGGGTCATGTTCCAAATCTTCTCACCTCTGCTGTGGTCCTGTTAACGCATCCAGCGGTAACATGAGATACTCTGAGGAGACAACACAAACATCAAGCTGCTACCAGAGGTAACATGAGATACTCTGAGGAGACAACACAAACATCAAGCTGCTTCCAGAGGTAACATGAGATACTCTGAGGAGACAACACAAACATCAAGCTGCATTCCAGAAGTATGAGATACTCTGAGGAGACAACACAAACATCAAGCTGCTTCCAGAGGTAACATGAGATACTCTGAGGAGACAACACAACATCAAGCTATTCAGAGGGTTCTGAGGAGACAACACAAACATCCAAGCTATGGAGGGTTCTCACTGTGTTTCCAGCCCTTTCAACACATCCTGTTGAGGGTTCTCACTGCGTTTCTGTCCTTCAACACATCCTGTTGAATGTCATGGAGGGTTCTCACTGTGTTTCTGTCCTTCAACACATCCTGTTGAGGGGTTCTCACTGCGTTTCTGTCCTTCAACACATCCTGTTGAGGATTCTCACTGTGTTCTGTCCTTCACTTACATCCTGTTGAGGATTCTCACTGCGTTTCTGTCCTTCAACACATCCTGTTGAATGGGATTCTCACTGTGTTTCTGTCCTTCAACACATCCTGTTGAGGATTCTAACTGCGTTTCTGTCCTTCAACACATCCTGTTGAGGGTTCTCACTGTGTTTCTGTCCTTCAACACATCCTGTTGAGGATTCTCACTGCGTCTGTCCTTCAACACATCCTGTTGAGGATTCTCACTGCGTTTCTGTCCTTCAACACATCCTGTTGAGGATTCTCACTGCGTTTCTGTCCTTCAACACATCCTGTTGAGGGTTCTCACTGTGTTTCTGTCCTTCAACACATCCTGTTGAGGATTCTCACTGCGTCTCTGTCCTTCAACACATCCTGTTGAGGGTTCTCACTGTGTTTCTGTCCTTCAACACATCCTGTTGAGGATTCTCACTGCGTCTCTGTCCTTCAACACATCCTGTTGAGGATTCTCACTGCGTTTCTGTCCTTCAACACATCCTGTTGAGGGTTCTCACTCTGTCTGTCCTTCAACACATCCTGTTGAATGTCATGGAGGGTTCTCACAACAATATGTTGTGGTGAAACTCTCTATACCTGTTATATTACAATATGTTGTGGTGAAACTAACTTGTCTCTCCTCTCCTCTCCTCTCTCATTCTCCTCTCCCCTCTCTCTCTCTCTGTCTCTGTCTCTCTCTCTCTCTCTCTCTCTCTCTCTCTCCTCTCCTCTCCTCTCCTCTCCCCTCCTCTCTTGTCCTCTCCTCCTCTCTAGATGCTGGGAAACCTAACAGTAGTGCCCATCAAGGTTCCTCAGGTCAGCTCTCTACACCGGCTGTCTGGACAGACCTCCACTGTTCTACCTCAGGTACAAACACACCCACCCACGCACGCACGCACGCGCACGCACGCACGCACGCACACACACACACAAACACACACACACACACAACACACACACACACACACAGACCTGATATATAGGCTGTAATGGTCTGAACCAGTAACCCTCTGATATATAGAGAACATTGTGTTTCTCAGACTACTGGGAGGCTGTAATGGTCTGAACCAGTAACCTCTCTGATATATAGGCATTGTAATGGTCTGGAACCAGTAACCCTCTGGTATATAGACTGTGTAATGGTCTGAACCCAATGGTGTAATGGTCTGAACCAGTAACCCTCTGGTATATAGGCTGAACATTGTGTTTCTGAACCAGTAACAGGCTGTAATGGTCTGAACCAGTAACCCTCTGATATATAGGTGTTTCTCAGACTACTGCTGTAATGGTCTGAACCAGTAACCCTCTGGTATACAGGCTGTATATAGGTCATGAACCAGTAACTGAACCAGTCTGGATATATAGGCTGTAATGGTCTGAACCAGTAACCCTCTGGTATATAGTGTGTTTCTCAGACTGGTCTGAACAGTAACCCTCTGGGATACAGGCTGTAATGGTCTGAACCAGTAACCCTCTGGATATACAGGCTGTAATGGTTCGAACCAGTAACTACTGGGAGGCTGCATGGTCTGAACCAGTAACCCTCTGGTATATAGGCTGTAATGGTCTGAACCAGTAACCCTCTGAGTATATAGATAATGGTCTGAACAGGTATACAGGCTGTAATGGTCTAGACTGGTATATAGGCTGTAATGGTCACAGACCAGTAACCCTCTGGTATATAGAGCTGTAATGGTCTGAACCAGTAACCCTCTGGATATATAGGCTGTAATGGTCTGAACCAGTAACCACTCTGGTATATAGAGTAATGGTCTGAACCAGTAACCCTCTGGAGTATACAGGCACCATGTAATGGTCTGAACCAGTAACCTCTGGTATACAGGCTGTAATGGTCTGAACCAGTAACCTCTGGTATATAGGCTGTAATGGTCTGAACCAGTAACCCTCTGGTATATAGGCTGTAATGGTCTGAACCAGTAACCCTCTGGTATATAGGCTGTAATGGTCTGAACCAGTAACCCTCTAGTATATAGGCTGTAATGGTCTGAACCCAGTAACCCTCTGAGTATACAGAGTTTCTGACTGCTGGGAGGCTAATGGTCTGAACCAGTAACCCTCTGGTATATAGGCTGTAATGGTCTAACCGAAATAGAGAAGATTGTGTTTCTCAGACTGCTGGGGAACTGAACCAGTAACCCTCCTGGTATATAGGCTGTAACCCTCTGGTATACAGGCTGTAATGGTCCCAGTAACCCTCTGGTATATAGGCTGTAATGGTCTGAACCAGTAACCCTCTGGTATATAGGCTGTAATGGTCTGAACCAGTAACCCTCTGGTATATAGGCTGTAATGGTCTGAACCAGTAACCCTCTGGTATATAGGCTGTAATGGTCTGAACCAGTAACCCTCTGGTATACAGGCTGTAATGGTCTGAACCAGTAACCCTCTGGTATATAGGCTGTAATGGTCTGAACCAGTAACCCTCTGGTATATAGGCTGTAATGGTCTGAACCAGTAACCCTCTGGTATATAGGCTGTAATGGTCTGAACCAGTAACCCTCTGATATATAGAGAACATTGAGTTTCTCAGACTGCTGGGAGGCTGTAATGGTCTGAACCAGTAACCCTCTGGTATATAGGCTGTAATGGTCTGCACCAGTAACCGTCTGGTAAATAGAGAAGATTGTGTTTCTCAGACTGCTGGGAGGCTGTAATGGTCTGAACCAGTAACCCTCTGGTATACAGGCTGTAATGGTCTGAACCAGTAACCCTCTGGTATATAGGCTGTAATGGTCTGAACCAGTAACCCTCTGGTATACAGGCTGTAATGGTCTGAACCAGTAACCCTCTGGTATATAGGCTGTAATGGTCTGAACCAGTAACCCTCTGGTATATAGGCTGTAATGGTCTGAACCAGTAACCCTCTGGTATATAGGCTGTAATGGTCTGAACCAGTAACCCTCTGGTATATAGGCTGTAATGGTCTGGAACCAGTAATGGTCTGAACCAGTAACCCTCTGGTATATAGGCTGTAATGGTCTGAACCAGTAACCCTCTGGTATATAGGCTGTAATGGTCTGAACCAGTAACCCTCTGGTATATAGGCTGTAATGGTCTGAACCAGTAACCCTCTGGTATACAGGCTGTAATGGTCTGAACCAGTAACCCTCTGGTATATAGGCTGTAATGGTCTGAACCAGTAACCCTCTGGTATATAGGCTGGCTGTAACCCAGTAACCCTCTGGTATATAGGCTGTAATGGTCTGAACCAGTAACCCTCTGGTATATAGGCTGTAATGGTCTGAACAGTAACCCTCTGGTATATAGGCTGTAATGGTCACAACCAGTAACCCTCTGGTATATAGGCTGTAATGGTCTGAACCAGTAACCCTCTGGTATATAGGCTGTAATGGTCTGAACCAGTAACCCTCTGGTATATAGGCTGTAATGGTCTGAACCAGTAACCCTCTGGTATATAGGCTGTAATGGTCTGAACCAGTAACCCTCTGGTATATAGGCTGTAATGGTCTGTAATGGTCTGAACCAGTAACCACTGGTATACAGGCTGTAATGGTCTGAACCAGTAACCCTCTGGTATATAGGCTGTAATGGTCTGAACCAGTAACCCTCTGGTATATAGGCTGTAATGGTCTGAACCAGTAACCCTCTGGTATATAGGCTGTAATGTTCTGAACCAGTAACCCTCTGGTATACAGGCTGTAATGGTCTGAACCAGTAACCCTCTGGTATATAGGCTGTAATGGTCTGAACCAGTAACCCTCTGGTATATAGGCTGTAATGGTCTGAACCAGTAACCCTCTGGTATATAGGCTGTAATGGTCTGAACCAGAAGTTGCATAGCAGCATAGTGTCTGTTTAAAACCCTCAGAGGAAAAACCACAGCTAAACAAAACACTGTTTAGCCTGTGACTGGCTATAGTCTATAACCGGCTGTGAAGGCAGATCTGAGAGGTCATCCAGGCAGGATCTCTGCTCATAACGCTAGAGGCCTGGTGGTGTATCAGAGCGCAGGTGTTGTAGTAACCGCCAGGTATCAGCACCATTACAAACCCAGGTGTTGAAGTAAACGCCAGGTGGCAGCACCATTACAAACCCAGGTGTTGTAGTAACCACCAGGTATCAGCACCATTACAAACCCAGGTGCTGAAGTAACCACCAGGTGTTGAAGTAACCACCAGGTGTTGAAGTAACCACCAGGTGTTGAAGTAACCACCAGGTGTTGTAGTAACAACCAGGTGTTGTGGTAACCTCCAGGTGTTGTAGTAACAACCAGGTGTTGTAGTAACAACCAGGTGTTGTAGTAACAACCAGGTGTTGTAGTAACCTCCAGGTGTTGTAGTAACAACCAGGTGTTGTAGTAACAACCAGGTGTTGTAGTAACAACCAGGTGTTGAAGTAACAACCAGGTGTTGAAGTAACCTCCAGGTGTTGTAGTAACCACCAGGTGTTGAAGTAACAACCAGGTGTTGAAGTAACCACCAGGTGTTGTAGTAACCTCCAGGTGTTGAAGTAACCACCAGGTGTTGAAGTAACCACCAGGTGTTGAAGTAACCTCCAGGTGTTGTAGTAACAACCAGGTGTTGTAGTAACCTCCAGGTGTTGAAGTAACAACCAGGTGTTGAAGTAACAACCAGGTGTTGAAATAACCACCAGGTGTTGAAGTAACAACCAGGTGTTGAAGTAACAACCAGGTGTTGAAGTAACCTCCAGGTGTTGAAGTAACAACCAGGTGTTGAAGTAACAACCAGGTGTTGAAGTAACCACCAGGTGTTGAAGTAACAACCAGGTGTTGAAGTAACAACCAGGTGTTGTAGTAACCACCAGCTGTTGAAGTAACCTTCAGGTGTTGAAGTAACCTCCAGGTGTTGAAGTAACCACGAGGTGGCAGCACCATTACAAACCCAGGTGTTGAAGTAACCACCAGGTGGCAGCACCATTACAAACCCAGGTGTTGAAGTAACCACCAGGTGGCAGCACCATTAACCATTAACCAAAAACTAGCCTGAAACTCTTTCTAAAGACTATTGACATCTAGTGGAAGCCCTAGGAACTGCAATTTGGGAGGACTTGGGCTTATAATTATAGTACTAGCCATTGAAAATAGTGGTAAGCCAAATAGTTTTTGGGGGGGATGTTTGTCCTCTGGGTTTCGCCTGCCATATCAGTTCTGTTATACTCACATACATCAGTTTAACAGTTTCAGAAACTTTAGAGTGTTTTCTATCTAAATCTACCAATTATATGCGTATCCTAGCTTCTGGGCCTGAGTAACAGGCAGTTTACTTTGGGCATGCTTTTTCATCCCGGACGTGAAAATACTGCCCCTATCCCGAAGAGGTTGTAACATGCTCCTTCTCTCCCTCCCTCCTCTCCAGGTTCAGCCAAAGAGTGTGATCCCAGCCAGCCTCCTCCTCAGCCACAGCCCTGTGTCTCTCCCTAGGGAGCAGCCAGCCAGCCTCCTCCTCAGCCACAGCCCTGTGTCTCTCCCTAGGAGCAGCCAGCCAGCCTCCTCCTCAGCCACAGCCCTGTGTCTCTCTAGGAGCAGCCAGCCAGCCTCCTCCTCAGCCACAGCCCTGTGTCTCTCTCCCTAGGAGCAGCCAGCCAGCCTCCTCCCCAGCCACAGCCCTGTGTCTCTCCTAGGGAGCAGCCAGCCAGCCTCCTCCTCCACAGCCCTGTGTCTCTCCCTCAGGAGCAGCCAGCCAGCCAGAAACAGTCAACCTGTCAGGCCCTCAGTCTCCTCAACCTCCAGAGAGCTACCGCTGTAGTCAGCCCTAAGAGCCACGCCCACAGTTTTAACCACACCAACAGCTCTAGCCACACCCTCACCCAGAGCCACACCCTCGGCCCGGCCCTGCCTACAGCCAACAGCACGTTCAGCCCAGAACGTCTCTCCATAGGCCAGGAGACACAGCCACCTTCACAACCTCCTCACCCCCTCCCCTGGCCCAGACCCTGGTCTCCCCTGGCCCAGACACTGGCCTCTCCGCTGGCCCAGACACTGGCCTCTCCCTGGCCCAGACCTGGTCTCTCCCCTGGTCTCTCCCCTGGTCTCTCCCTGGCCCAGACCCTGGTCTCTCCCTGGCCCAGACCCAGTCTCTCCCCTGGCCCAGACCCAGTCTCTCTCCTCGGCCCAGACCCAGTCTCTTCCCCAGCCCAGACCCAGTCTCTCTCCCTGGCCCAGACCCAGTCTCTCTCCCTGGCCCAGACCCAGTCTCTCTCACCAGCCCAGGCCCAGTCTCTCTCCCGGCCCTAGCCTGGCCTGGAGGCATCTCCCCCACCTCTACCAGCAGCAGCAGCCCAACAGCCATCTCAGCCTCAATTGCCCCGGTGTGACCTTCTCCATCATCTCTGCCTCTCCGCCTACCGACACCGGGAACAACAGGGTGTGGACCATCAGTGAGGCAGTCAAGGTCCAGCCACTGGTCTTCAACACTAAGGTTAAAGACTGTCCTTGTCCAACACATCCTACAGCCCTACTGACTGTCTCTGGCAGCATGGTCTCTACAATCACACACTTCATGCTGATCTAACTCTTCTGTAGAGGTGGGGGAGGCATCATTACAGGCATCACTACAGGCCTCATTACAGGCCTCATTACAGGCATCAATACAGGTCTCATTATAGACATCATTATAGGCTTCATTACAGGCATCATTATAGGCATCATTACAGGCATCCCTACAGGCATCACTACAGGCATCACTACAGACATCACTACAGGCATCAATACAGGCCTCATTACAGGCATCATTACAGGCCTCATTACAGGCCTCATTACAGGCATCATTACAGGCATCATTACAGGCCTCATTACAGGCCTCATTACAGGCATCATTACAGGCATCATTACAGGCCTCATTACAGGCATCACTACAGGCATCATTACAGGCATCACTACAGACATCACTACAGGCATCAATACAGGCCTCATTACAGGCATCATTACAGGCCTCATTACAGGCATCACTACAGGCATCATTACAGACATCAATACAGGCATCATTACAGGCCTCATTACAGGCATCACTACAGGCCTCATTACAGGCATCACTACAGGCCTCATTACAGGCATCACTACAGGCATCATTACAGACATAACAAGTAGAGTTGTGTGATTTCATTCTTAATTTAAATCAATCACAATCAATTGTTTACCTTCCCTTCCCACTAAATAGTTATTAGAACCAACAGCCAATTAACTGACTAGCGCTTAACGCTGTCCCCGCGCGTGTGTGTGTGTGTGTGTGTGTGTGTGTGTGTGTGTGTGTGTGTGTGTGTGTGCGCGTGTGTGGTGCGTGTGTGGTGTGTGTGTGCGTGCGTGCGTGCGTGCGTGCGTGCGTGTGTGTGTGCGTGTGTGTGTGTGTGCGTGCGTGCGTGCGTGCGTGCGTGCGTGCGTGTGTGGTGTGTGTGTGGTGTGTTTTCCCAGTTGAAAATAATCCAGCCGGAGGCTGAGACCCCCAGCTCCTCCCAGGACTCCCCAGGAGGACCCCAGGGGGCCGACAGCCCCTCACAGGAGATCCTCCATCACCTCGACCACCAACCCCTCCACCTCTCCTCCTCTACACCAGCCAAGAAGAAGAAGAAGGATGAGGACTCAGAGGTAAAACCACAACCCTAAATAATTATACATCAATAACAAGAACACAAACCATGTTGTATTAGAGGATAAATAAAAGCCTGTTTTTTAAAATAGTATTGTATTACTACATAAATAAATAAGGATTTAAAGCCAATAAAACGTTATCATTTATTTAAGCCACACGCTAACTATCAGGGTCTCTGGTATGGTGATACTGCTGACTATAAGGATCTCTGGTATGGTGATACTGCTGACTATCAGGATCTCTGGTATGGTGATACTGCTGACTATCAGGGTCTCTGGTATGGTGCTACTGCTGACTATAAGGGTCTCTGGTATGGTGCTACTGCTGACTATCAGGGTCTCTGGTATGGTGCTACTGCTGACTATAAGGATCTCTGGTATGGTGCTACTGCTGACTATAAGGATCTCTGGTATGGTGCTACTGCTGACTATAAGGATCTCTGGTATGGTGATACTGCTGACTATAAGGGTCTCTGGTATGGTGATACTGCTGACTATAAGGGTCTCTGGTATGGTGCTACTGCTGACTATCAGGGTCTCTGGTATGGTGCTACTGCTGACTATCAGGGTCTCTGGTTTGGTGCTACTGCTGACTATAAGGATCTCTGGTAGGGTGCTACTGCTGACTATCAGGGTCTCTGGTATGGTGCTACTACTGACTATAAGGGTCTCTGGTATGGTGCTACTGCTGACTATAAGGATCTCTGGTATGGTGATACTGCTGACTATCAGGGTCTCTGGTATGGTGCTACTGCTGACTATAAGGATCTCTGATATGGTGATACTGCTGACTATAAGGGTCTCTGGTATGGTGCTACTGCTGACTATAAGGATCTCTGGTATGGTGCTACTGCTGACTATCAGGGTCTCTGGTATGGTGATACTGCTGACTATAAGGATCTCTGGTATGGTGCTACTGCTGACTATAAGGGTCTCTGGTATGGTGCTACTGCTGACTATCAGGGTCTCTGGTAGGGTGATACTGCTGACTATAAGGGTCTCTGGTAGGGTGATACTGCTGACTATAAGGATCTCTGGTAGGGTGCTACTGCTGACTATCAGGGTCTCTGGTATGGTGATACTGCTGACTATAAGGATCTCTGGTATGGTGATACTGCTGACTATCAGGGTCTCTGGTAGGGTGATACTGCTGACTATAAGGGTCTCTGGTAGGGTGATACTGCTGACTATAAGGGTCTCTGGTATGGTGATACTGCTGACTATAAGGATCTCTGGTATGGTGCTACTGCTGACTATAAGGGTCTCTGGTATGGTGATACTGCTGACTATCAGGGTCTCTGATATGGTGATACTGCTGACTATCAGGGTCTCTGGTATGGTGCTACTGCTGACTATCAGGGTCTCTGGTATGGTGATACTGCTGACTATCAGGGTCTCTGGTATGGTGATACTGCTGACTATAAGGGTCTCTGGTAGGGTGATACTGCTGACTATAAGGATCTCTGGTTTGGTGCTACTGCTAACTATAAGGATCTCTGGTTTGGTGCTACTGCTGACTATCAGGGTCTCTGGTAGGGTGCTACTGCTGACTATAAGGGTCTCTGGTATGGTGCTACTGCTGACTATAAGGATCTCTGGTATGGTGCTACTGCTGACTATAAGGATCTCTGGTATGGTGATACTGCTGACTATAAGGGTCTCTGGTATGGTGATACTGCTGACTATCAGGGTCTCTGGTATGGTGATACTGCTGACTATAAGGGTCTCTGGTAGGGTGATACTGCTAACTATAAGGGTCTCTGGTAGGGTGATACTGCTGACTATAAGGATCTCTGGTATGGTGCTACTGCTGACTATAAGGATCTCTGGTATGGTGCTACTGCTGACTATAAGGATCTCTGGTATGGTGCTACTGCTGACTATCAGGGTCTCTGGTAGGGTGATACTGCTGACTATAAGGGTCTCTGGTATGGTGATACTGCTGACTATAAGGATCTCTGGTATGGTGATACTGCTGACTATAAGGGTCTCTGGTATGGTGATACTGCTGACTATCAGGATCTCTGGTATGGTGATACTGCTGACTATAAGGATCTCTGGTATGGTGATACTGCTGACTATAAGGGTCTCTGGTAGGGTGATACTGCTGACTATAAGGGTCTCTGGTATGGTGATACTGCTGACTATAAGGATCTCTGGTATGGTGCTACTGCTGACTATAAGGGTCTCTGGTATGGTGATACTGCTGACTATAAGGATCTCTGGTAGGGTGATACTGCTGACTATAAGGGTCTCTGGTAAGGTGATACTGCTAACTATAAGGATCTCTGGTATGGTGCTACTGCTGACTATCAGGGTCTCTGGTATGGTGCTACTGCTGACTATAAGGGTCTCTGGTATGGTGATACTGCTGACTATCAGGGTCTCTGGTATGGTGATACTGCTGACTATAAGGATCTCTGGTATGGTGATACTGCTGACTATCAGGGTCTTTGGTATGGTGATACTGCTGACTATAAGGATCTCTGGTATGGTGATACTGCTGACTATAAGGGTCTCTGGTATGGTGATACTGCTGACTATAAGGATCTCTGGTATGGTGCTACTGCTGACTATAAGGATCTCTGGTATGGTGCTACTGCTGACTATAAGGATCTCTGGTATGGTGCTACTGCTGACTATAAGGATCTCTGGTATGGTGATACTGCTGACTATAAGGGTCTCTGGTATGGTGCTACTGCTGACTATAAGGATCTCTGGTATGGTGCTACTGCTGACTATAAGGATCTCTGGTAGGGTGATACTGCTGACTATAAGGATCTCTGGTATGGTGCTACTGCTGACTATAAGGATCTCTGGTAGGGTGATACTGCTGACTATAAGGATCTCTGGTATGGTGCTACTGCTGACTATAAGGATCTCTGGTATGGTGCTACTGCTGACTATAAGGATCTCTGGTATGGTGCTACTGCTGACTATAAGGATCTCTGGTATGGTGATACTGCTGACTATAAGGGTCTCTGGTATGGTGCTACTGCTGACTATAAGGGTCTCTGGTATGGTGATACTGCTGACTATCAGGGTCTCTGGTATGGTGATACTGCTGACTATAAGGGTCTCTGGTATGGTGATACTGCTGACTATAAGGGTCTCTGGTATGGTGATACTGCTGACTATAAGGGTCTCTGGTATGGTGATACTGCTGACTATAAGGATCTCTGGTATGGTGCTACTGCTGACTATAAGGATCTCTGGTATGGTGCTACTGCTGACTATAAGGATCTCTGGTATGGTGCTACTGCTAACTATAAGGATCTCTGGTATGGTGCTACTGCTGACTATAAGGATCTCTGGTAGGGTGATACTGCTGACTATAAGGATCTCTGGTATGGTGCTACTGCTGACTATAAGGATCTCTGGTAGGGTGATACTGCTGACTATAAGGATCTCTGGTATGGTGCTACTGCTGACTATAAGGATCTCTGGTATGGTGCTACTGCTGAATATAAGGATCTCTGGTATGGTGCTACTGCTGACTATAAGGATCTCTGGTATGGTGATACTGCCGACTATAAGGGTCTCTGGTATGGTGCTACTGCTGACTATAAGGATCTCTGGTATGGTGCTACTGCTGACTATAAGGATCTCTGGTAGGGTGATACTGCTGACTATAAGGATCTCTGGTATGGTGCTACTGCTGACTATAAGATCTTTGTAGGGTGATACTGCTGAATATAAGGATCTCTGGTATGGTGCTACTGCTGACTATAAGGATCTCTGGTATGGTGCTACTGCTGACTATAAGGATCTCTGGTATGGTGCTACTGCTGACTATAAGGATCTCTGGTATGGTGCTACTGCTGACTATCAGGGTCTCTGGTAGGTGATACTGCTGACTATAAGGATCTCTGGTATGGTGCTACTGCTGACTATCAGGGTCTCTGGTATGGTGGTACTGCTGACTATAAGGGTCTCTGGTATGGTGATACTGCTGACTATAAGGGTCTCTGGTATGGTGATACTGCTGACTATAAGGATCTCTGGTATGGTGCTACTGCTGACTATAAGGATCTCTGGTATGGTGCTACTGCTGACTATAAGGATCTCTGGTATGGTGCTACTGCTGACTATAAGGATCTCTGGTATGGTGCTACTGCTGACTATCAGGGTCTCTGGTAGGGTGATACTGCTGACTATAAGGGTCTCTGGTATGGTGATACTGCTGACTATAAGGATCTCTGGTATGGTGATACTGCTGACTATAAGGGTCTCTGGTATGGTGATACTGCTGACTATAAGGGTCTCTGGTATGGTGATACTGCTGACTATAAGGGTCTCTGGTATGGTGATACTGCTGACTATAAGGATCTCTGGTATGGTGATACTGCTGACTATAAGGGTCTCTGGTAGGGTGATACTGCTAACTATAAGGATCTCTGGTATGGTGCTACTGCTGACTATCAGGGTCTCTGGTATGGTGCTACTGCTGACTATAAGGGTCTCTGGTATGGTGATACTGCTGACTATCAGGGTCTCTGGTATGGTGATACTGCTGACTATATGATCTCTGGTATGGTGATACTGCTGACTATCAGGGTCTCTGGTATGGTGATACTGCTGACTATAAGGATCTCTGGTATGGTGATACTGCTGACTATAAGGATCTCTGGTATGGTGATACTGCTGACTATAAGGATCTCTGGTAGGGTGATACTGCTGACTATAAGGATCTCTGGTATGGTGATACTGCTGACTATAAGGATCTCTGGTATGGTGATACTGCTGACTATGAGGTTCTCTGGTATGGTGATACTGCTGACTATAAGGATCTCTGGTATGGTGATACTGCTGACTATCAGGGTCTCTGGTAGGGTGATACTGCTGACTATAAGGGTCTCTGGTATGGTGCTACTGCTGACTATAAGGATCTCTGGTATGGTGCTACTGCTGACTATCAGGGTCTCTGGTAGGGTGATACTGCTGACTATAAGGGTCTCTGGTATGGTGATACTGCTGACTATAAGGATCTCTGGTATGGTGATACTGCTGACTATAAGGGTCTCTGGTATGGTGATACTGCTGACTATAAGGGTCTCTGGTATGGTGATACTGCTGACTATAAGGGTCTCTGGTATGGTGATACTGCTGACTATAAGGATCTCTGTATGGTGATACTGCTGACTATAAGGGTCTCTGGTAGTGATACTGCTGACTATAAGGATCTGGTATGGTGATACTGCTGACTATCAGGTCTCTGGTATGGTGCTACTGCTGACTATAAGGGTCTCTGGTATGGTGATACTGCTGACTTATCAGGGTCTCTGGTATGGTGATACTGCTGACTATAAGGGTCTCTGGTATGGTGATACTGCTGACTATCAGGGTCTCTGGTATGGTGATACTGCTGACTATAAGGATCTCTGGTATGGTGATACTGGACTATAAGGATCTCTGGTAGGGTGATACTGCTGACTATAAGGTCTCTGGTAGGGTGATACTGCTGACTATAAGGATCTCTGGTATGGTGATACTGCTGACTATAAGGTCTCTGGTATGGTGATACTGCTGACTATAAGGATCTCTGGTATGGTGATACTGCTGACTATAAGGGTCTCTGGTAGGGTGATACTGCTGACTATCAGGGTCTCTGGTATGGTGCTACTGCTGACTATAAGGGTCTCTGGTAGGGTGATACTGCTGACTATCAGGGTCTCTGGTATGGTGATACTGCTGACTATAAGGGTCTCTGGTATGGTGATACTGCTGACTATAGGGTCTCTGGTAGGGTGATACTGCTGACTATCAGGGTCTCTGGTATGGTGCTACTGCTGACTATAAGGGTCTCTGGTAGGGTGCTACTGCTGACTATCAGTCTCTGGTATGGTGATACTGCTGACTATAAGGGTCTCTGGCATGGTGATACTGCTGACTATAAGGGTCTCTGGTATGGTGATACTGCTGACTATAAGGGTCTCTGGTATGGTGATACTGCTGACTATAAGGGTCTCTGGTATGGTGATACTGCTGACTATAAGGGTCTCTGGTATGGTGATACTGCTGACTATAAGGGTCTCTGGTATGGTGATACTGCTGACTATAAGGGTCTCTGGTATGGTGATACTGCTGACTATAAGGGTCTCTGGTATGGTGATACTGCTGACTATCAGGGTCTCTGGTATGGTGCTACTGCTGACTATAAGGATCTCTGGTAGGGTGCTACTGCTGACTATCAGGGTCTCTGGTATGGTGATACTGCTGACTATAAGGGTCTCTGGTAGGGTGCTACTGCTGACTATAAGGGTCTCTGGTATGGTGATACTGCTGACTATAAGGGTCTCTGGTATGGTGCTACTGCTGACTATAAGGATCTCTGGTAGGGTGCTACTGCTGACTATAAGGGTCTCTGGTATGGTGCTACTGCTGACTATAAGGGTCTCTGGTATGGTGCTACTGCTGACTATAAGGGTCTCTGGTATGGTGATACTGCTGACTATAAGGATCTCTGGTATGGTGCTACTGCTGACTATAAGGATCTCTGGTATGGTGCTACTGCTGACTATAAGGATCTCTGGTATGGTGCTACTGCTGACTATAAGGATCTCTGGTATGGTGCTACTGCTGACTATAAGGATCTCTGGTATGGTGATACTGCTGACTATAAGGGTCTCTGGTATGGTGATACTGCTGACTATCAGGGTCTCTGATATGGTGCTACTGCTGACTATAAGGGTCTCTGGTATGGTGATACTGCTGACTATAAGGATCTCTGGTATGGTGCTACTGCTGACTATAAGGATCTCTGGTATGGTGCTACTGCTGACTATAAGGGTCTCTGGTATGGTGATACTGCTGACTATAAGGATCTCTGGTTTGGTGATATTGCTGACTATCAGGGTCTCTGATATGGTGATACTGCTGACTATAAGGGTCTGGTATGGTGATACTGCTGACTATAAGGATCTCTGATATGGTGCTACTGCTGACTATAAGGGTCTCTGGTATGGTGCTACTGCTGACTATAAGGGTCTCTGGTAGGGTGATACTGCTGACTATCAGGGTCTCTGGTATGGTGATACTGCTGATTATCAGGTTCTCCGGTATGGTGCTACTGCTGGGTTCTCTGGTATGGTGCTACTGCTGACTATAAGGGTCTCTGGTATGGTGATACTGCTGACTATCAGGTCTCTGGTTTGGTGCTACTGCTGACTATAAGGATCTCTGGTAGGGTGATACTGCTGACTATCAGGTTCTCTGGTATGGTGCTACTGCTGACTATCAGGGTCTCTGGTATGGTGCTACTGCTGACTATAAGGATCTCTGGTAGGGTGCTACTGCTGACTATCAGGTCTCTGGTATGGTGATACTGCTGACTATAAGGGTCTCTGGTAGGGTGCTACTGCTGACTATAAGGGTCTCTGGTATGGTGATACTGCTGACTATAAGGGTCTCTGGTATGGTGCTACTGCTGACTATAAGGGTCTCTGGTATGGTGCTACTGCTGACTATAAGGGTCTCTGGTATGGTGCTACTGCTGATTATCAGGTTCTCCGGTATGGTGCTACTGCTGGGTTCTCTGGTATGGTGCTACTGCTGACTATAAGGGTCTCTGGTATGGTGATACTGCTGACTATCAGGGTCTCTGGTTTGGTGCTACTGCTGACTATAAGGATCTCTGGTAGGGTGATACTGCTGACTATCAGGTTCTCTGGTATGGTGCTACTGCTGACTATCAGGGTCTCTGGTATGGTGCTACTGCTGACTATAAGGATCTCTGGTAGGGTGCTACTGCTGACTATCAGGGTCTCTGGTATGGTGATACTGCTGACTATAAGGGTCTCTGGTAGGGTGCTACTGCTGACTATAAGGGTCTCTGGTATGGTGATACTGCTGACTATAAGGGTCTCTGGTATGGTGCTACTGCTGACTATAAGGGTCTCTGGTATGGTGCTACTGCTGACTATAAGGGTCTCTGGTATGGTGATACTGCTGACTATAAGGATCTCTGGTATGGTGCTACTGCTGACTATAAGGATCTCTGGTATGGTGCTACTGCTGACTATAAGGATCTCTGGTATGGTGCTACTGTTGACTATAAGGATCTCTGGTATGGTGCTCCTGCTGACTATAAGGATCTCTGGTATGGTGATACTGCTGACTATAAGGGTCTCTGGTATGGTGATACTGCTGACTATCAGGGTCTCTGATATGGTGCTACTGCTGACTATAAGGGTCTCTGGTATGGTGATACTGCTGACTATAAGGATCTCTGGTATGGTGCTACTGCTGACTATAAGGATCTCTGGTATGGTGCTACTGCTGACTATAAGGGTCTCTGGTATGGTGATACTGCTGACTATAAGGATCTCTGGTTTGGTGATACTGCTGACTATAAGGGTCTCTGATATGGTGATACTGCTGACTATAAGGGTCCTGGTTGGTGATACTGCTGACTATAAGGATCTCTGATATGGTGATACTGCTGACTATAAGGATCTCTGGTATGGTGCTACTGCTGACTATAAGGATCTCTGGTATGGTGCTCCTGCTGACTATAAGGATCTCTGGTATGGTGATACTGCTGACTATAAGGGTCTCTGGTATGGTGATACTGCTGACTATCAGGGTCTCTGATATGGTGCTACTGCTGACTATAAGGGTCTCTGGTATGGTGATACTGCTGACTATAAGGATCTCTGGTATGGTGCTACTGCTGACTATAAGGATCTCTGGTATGGTGCTACTGCTGACTATAAGGGTCTCTGGTATGGTGATACTGCTGACTATAAGGATCTCTGGTTTGGTGATACTGCTGACTATCAGGGTCTCTGATATGGTGATACTGCTGACTATAAGGATCTCTGGTATGGTGCTACTGCTGACTATAAGGATCTCTGGTATGGTGCTCCTGCTGACTATAAGGATCTCTGGTATGGTGATACTGCTGACTATAAGGGTCTCTGGTATGGTGATACTGCTGACTATCAGGGTCTCTGATATGGTGCTACTGCTGACTATAAGGGTCTCTGGTATGGTGATACTGCTGACTATAAGGATCTCTGGTATGGTGCTACTGCTGACTATAAGGATCTCTGGTATGGTGCTACTGCTGACTATAAGGGTCTCTGGTATGGTGATACTGCTGACTATAAGGATCTCTGGTTTGGTGATACTGCTGACTATCAGGGTCTCTGATATGGTGATACTGCTGACTATAAGGGTCTCTGGTATGGTGATACTGCTGACTATAAGGATCTCTGATATGGTGCTACTGCTGACTATAAGGGTCTCTGGTATGGTGATACTGCTGACTATAAGGGTCTCTGGTATGGTGATACTGCTGACTATAAGGGTCTCTGGTATGGTGCTACTGCTGATTATCAGGTTCTCCGGTATGGTGCTACTGCTGGGTTCTCTGGTATGGTGCTACTGCTGACTATAAGGGTCTCTGGTATGGTGATACTGCTGACTATCAGGGTCTCTGGTATGGTGATACTGCTGACTATAAGGGTCTCTGGTATGGTGCTACTGCTGACTATCAGGGTCTCTGGTATGGTGATACTGCTGACTATAAGGATCTCTGGTAGGGTGCTACTGCTGACTATCAGGGTCTCTGGTATGGTGATACTGCTGACTATAAGGATCTCTGATATGGTGCTACTGCTGACTATAAGGATCTCTGGTTTGGTGCTACTGCTGACTATAAGGATCTCTGGTATGGTGCTACTGCTGACTATAAGGATCTCTGGTTTGGTGCTACTGCTGACTATAAGGGTCTCTGGTATGGTGCTACTGCTGACTATAAGGGTCTCTGGTTTGGTGCTACTGCTGACTATAAGGGTCTCTGGTATGGTGCTACTGCTGACTATAAGGGTCTCTGGTTTGGTGCTACTGCTGACTATAAGGATCTCTGATATGGTGCTACTGCTGACTATCAGGTTCTCTGGTATGGTGCTACTGCTGACTATCAGGTTCTCTGGTATGGTGCTACTGCTGACTATAAGGGTCTCTGATATGGTGCTACTGCTGACTATAAGGGTCTCTGATATGGTGCTACTGCTGACTATAAGGACTCTGGTATGGTGATACTGCTGACTATATGGATCTCTGGTTTGGTGCTTTCTGCTGACTATAAGGGTCTCTGGTATGGTGCTACTGCTGACTATAAGGGTCTCTGGTATGGTGCTACTGCTGACTATAAGGGTCTCTGGTATGGTGCTACTGCTGACTATAAGGATCTCTGGTATGGTGCTACTGCTGACTATAAGGGTCTCTGGTATGGTGCTACTGCTGACTATAAGGATCTCTGGTATGGTGCTACTGCTGACTATGAGGTTCTCTGGTATGGTGATACTGCTGACTATGAGGTTCTCTGGTATGGTGCTACTGCTGACTATAAGGATCTCTGGTATGGTGCTACTGCTGACTATCAGGTCTCTGGTTTGGTGCTACTGCTGACTATCAGGGTCTCTGGTATGGTGCTACTGCTGACTATCAGGTTCTCTGATATGGTGCTACTGCTGACTATCAGGTTCTCTGATGGTGCTACTGCTGACTATCAGGTTCTCCGGTATGGTGCTACTGCTGACTATCAGGTTCTCCGGTATGGTGCTACTGCTGACTATCAGGTTCTCTGGTATGGTGGTGCTGCTGACTATGAGGTTCTGGTATGGTGATACTGCTGACTATGAGGTTCTCTGGTATGGTGCTACTGCTGACTATAAGGATCTCTGGTATGGTGCTACTGCTGACTATCAGGTCTCTGGTTTGGTGCTACTGCTGACTATCAGGGTCTCTGGTTTTGGTGCTACTGCTGACTATCAGGGTCTCTGGTTTGGTGCTACTGCTGACTATCAGGGTCTCTGGTTTGGTGCTACTGCTGACTATCAGGTCTCTGGTTTGGTGCTACTGCTGACTATCAGGGTCTCTGGTTTGGTGCTACTGCTGACTATCAGGTCTCTGGTTTGGTGCTACTGCTGACTATCAGGGTCTCTGGTATGGTGCTACTGCTGACTATCAGGTCTCTGGTTGGTGCTACTGCTGACTATCAGGTTCTCTGATATGGTGATACTGCTGACTATCAGGTTCTCTGATTTGGTTCTACTGCAGGGTTCTCTGATAGGCTCTCTGGGGTTCTCTTATGGTGCTACTGCTGACTATCAGGTCTCCTGTATGGTGCTACTGCTGACTATCAGGTTCTCCGGTATGGTGCTACTGCTGACTATCAGGTTCTCCGGTATGGTGCTACTGCTGACTATCAGGTTCTCTGGATTGGTGCTACTGCTGACTATCAGGTTCTCTGATATGGTGTTACTGCTGACTATCAGGTTCTCTGATATGGTGCTACTGCTGACTATCAGGTTCTCTGATGGTGCTACTGCTGACTATCAGGTTCTCTTATATGGTTCTACTGCTGACTATCAGGTTCTCTGATATGGTGCTACTGCTGGGTTCTCTGATATGGTGCTACTGCTGACTATCAGGTTCTCCCATGGTTCTACTGCTGACTATCAGGTTCTCTGATATGGTGCTACTGCTGGGTTCTCTGATATGGTGCTACTGCTGACTATCAGGTTCTCTTATATGGTTCTACTGCTGACTATCAGGTTCTCTGATATGGTGCTACTGCTGACTATCAGGTTCTCTGATGGTGCTACTGCTGACTATCAGGTTCTCTGATATGGTGCTACTGCTGACTATCAGGTTCTCCGGTATGGTGCTACTGCTGACTATCAGGTTCTCTGATATGGTGCTACTGCTGACTATCAGGTTCTCCGGTATGGTGCTACTGCTGACTATCAGGTTCTCCGGTATGGTGCTACTGCTGGGTTCTCTGATATGGTGCTACTGCTGACTATCAGGTTCTCTGATATGGTGCTACTGCTGACTATCAGGTTCTCCGGTATGGTGCTACTGCTGACTATCAGGTTCTCCGGTATGGTGCTACTGCTGACTATCAGGTTCTCTGATATGGTGCTACTGCTGACTATCAGGTTCTCTGATGGTGCTACTGCTGACTATCAGGTTCTCCGGTATGGTGCTACTGCTGACTATCAGGTTCTCCGGTATGGTGCTACTGCTGACTATCAGGTTCTCTGATATGGTGCTACTGCTGACTATCAGGTTCTCTGATGGTGCTACTGCTGACTATCAGGTTCTCTGATGGTGCTACTGCTGACTATCAGGTTCTCTGATATGGTGCTACTGCTGACTATCAGGTTCTCCGGTATGGTGCTACTGCTGACTATCAGGTTCTCCGGTATGGTGCTACTGCTGACTATCAGGTTCTCTGATGGTGCTACTGCTGACTATCAGGTTCTCGGTATGGTGCTACTGCTGACTCAGAGCTGGAGCAGATGTTCTCTATCTGATCACTATCTATCCCTCATCCCCCTATCCTCGTCCCCCTGTCCCTGGTAAAGAGTGATTCACCGACTGATTCAAACAAGCAGTGACTAATGAGAGTGATTCACTACGGACTGATGATTCCAAGCTGACTAATGAGAGTGATTCATGACTGATTCAACAAGCCGGTGACTGGTGCTACCTGACTGATTCCCTGACTAATGTGATTCACTACGGACTGACTGACTGACTAATGAGAGTGATTCACTTGACTGATTCAGCAAGCAGTGACTAATGAGAGTGATTCACTACGGACTGATTGACTCAACAAGCAGTGACTAATGAGAGTGATTCACTGGACTGACTGATTCAACAAGCAGTGACTAATGAGAATGATTCACTACGGACTGACTGATTCAACAAGCAGTGACTAATGAGAGTGATTCACTACGGACTGACTGATTCAACAAGCAGTGACTAATGAGACTGATTCACTACGGACTGACTGATTCAACAAGCAGTGACTAATGAGAGTGATTCACTTTCTGACTGATTCAACAAGCAGTGACTAATGAGAGTGATTCACTACGGACTGACTGATTCAACAAGCAGTGACTAATGAGAGTGATTCACTACGGACTGACTGATTCAACAAGCAGTTACAAGCACTTTCTGACTGATTCAACAAGCAGTAACTATGAGAGTGATTCACTACGGACTGACTGATTCAACAAGCAGTTACTAATGAGAGTGATTCACTTTCTGACTGATTCAACAAGCAGTTACTAATGAGAGTGATTCACTACGGACTGACTGATTCAACAAGCAGTTACTAATGAGAGTGATTCACTATGGACTGACTGATTCACTGGACTGATGATTCAACAAGCAGTTACTAATGAGAGTGATTCACTGCGGACGGATTCTGACTGATTTCAACAAGCAGTGACTAATGAGAGTGATTCACTTTCTGACTGATTCAACAAGCAGTGACTAATGAGAGTGATTCACTACGGACTGACTGATTCAACAAGCAGTGACTAATGAGAGTGATTCACTACGGACTGACTGATTCAACAAGCAGTTACTAATGAGACTGATTCACTCACGGACTGACTGATTCAACAAGCAGTGACTAATGAGAGTGATTCACTATCTGACTGATTCAACAAGCAGTGACTAATGAGAGTGATTCACTACGGACTGACTGATTCAACAAGCAGTGACTAATGAGAGTGATTCACTACGGACTGACTGATTCAACAAGCAGTTACTAATGAGAGTGATTCACTTTCTGACTGATTCAACAAGCAGTAACTATGAGAGTGATTCACTACGGACTGACTGATTCAACAAGCAGTTACTAATGAGAGTGATTCACTTTCTGACTGATTCAACAAGCAGTTACTAATGAGAGTGATTCACTACGGACTGACTGATTCAACAAGCAGTTACTAATGAGAGTGATTCACTATGGACTGACTGATTCACTACGGACTGACTGATTCAACAAGCAGTTACTAATGAGAGTGATTCACTACGGACTGACTGATTCACTACGGACTGACTGATTCAACAAGCAGTGACTAATGAGAGTGATTCACTACGGACAGACTGATTCACTACGGACTGATTGATTCAACAAGCAGTTACTAATGAGAGTGATTCACTACGGACTGACTGATTCAGAGATGGATCACGTGACATGGAACACAGGGGTCACTGGGGGAGACATCACAACGGTTCCCTTACTACTAAGTGTTGCTGTTGCTAGGAAACCACACGTACTAGCCCTGCTCCCACCCTGCCCACCTCTACCTGGAGTACTTGAGGGAGAAAACAAGCCTATGACACCCGAGTAGTAGAACATTCCAGACATTGTAGAGGAGAGTGAGAGTGGCAGGGTGAAAGAGAGTGTTTGGATAATGAGAGAGAGAGACTAATGAGAGAGAGAGACAGGGAGGGAGGGGGAGGGGGAGGGGAGGGAGGGAGATAGACCCAGACAGGGAGGGAGGGAGGGACCCAGACAGGGAGGGAGGGAGGGAGGGAGGGTAATAGACCTAGACAGGGAGGGAGGGAGGGACCAGACAGGGAGGGAGGGACCCAGATAGGGAGGGAGGGTAATAGACCCAGACAGGGAGGGAGGGTAATAGACCCAGACAGGGAGGGAGGGTAATAGACCCAGACAGGGAGGGAGGGACCCAGACAGGGAGGGAGGGAGGGACCCAGATAGGGAGGGAGGGTAATAGACCCAGACAGGGAGGGAGGGAGGGACCCAGACAGGGAGGGAGGGACCCAGATAGGGGAGGGAGGGTAATAGACCCAGACAGGGAGGGAGGGAGGGACCCAGACAGGGAGGGAGGGAGGGACCCAGATAGGGAGGGAGGGTAATAGACCCAGACAGGGAGGGAGGGAGGGACCCAGACAGGGGGAGGGACCCAGATAGGGAGGGAGGGTAATAGACCCAGACAGGGAGGGAGGAGGGACCCAGACAGGGAGGGAGGGACCCAGACAGGAGGGAGGGAGGGTAATAGACCCAGACAGGGAGGGAGGGACCCAGACAG
>NW_027037924.1:0-23860 GCF_034236695.1 Oncorhynchus nerka | reverse complement strand
ACAGGTTCATCCGGACCTGGGCTCTGACCGTTAACCACAGGTTCTGTCAGACCTGGGCTCTGACCGTTAGCTCACGAGTTTCTGTCAGACCTGGGCTCCTGGCCGTTAACCACAGGTTCTGTCAGACCTGGGCTCTGACCAGTTAACCACAGGTTCACCTGCTCAGGGCCTGGGCTCTGACCGTTAACCACAGGTTCTGACAGACCTGGACTCTGACCCGTTAACCACAGGTTTCTGTCAGACCTAGGCTCTGACCGTTAACCACGAGGTTCTGTCAGACCTGAGGCTCTGACCGTTAACCACAGGATTCTGTCTCAGACCTAGGACTCTGACAGATTAACCACAGGTTCTGTCAGACCTGGGCTCCTGACCGTTAACCTGCAGGTTCTGTCAGACCTGGGCTCTGACCGTTAACCACGAGGTTCTGTCAGACCTGGACTCTGACCGGTCAGCCACAGGTTCTGTCAGACCTGGGCTCTGACAGAAGGGCTCAGTTCACCAACCCGAACCAACCCCATAGCGCCTCAGGACGGCAGCTCAGCCAGCTGGTTCTGAGGCCCAGTCCTCAACCCAAACCCGCCGCACAGAGGCCTCCAGGGCCAGCCCAGCCAGCTGGTTCTGAGGCTCAGTTCACCGCACTTAGAGGCCTCAGGATGGCCAACCAGCTGGTTTCTGAAACCAGTTCATGGCCGCAGGCCATCAGGACAGCGGCTCAGCCAGCTGGTTCTGGCGGCTCAGTTCCATAACCCAAACCAACCGCCATGGAGCCGCAGGCCAGCCAACCAGTCCAGCTGGTTCTGGCGGCCAGCAGCCAGCCCAGACCAGCCCGCATACAGAGCCTGCAGGACGGCGCAGCTCAGCCAGCTGGTTCTACCGAGGCTCGAGTTCTAACCAAACAACCCCATAGAGCCTCAGGACAGCGGCCAGCCAGCTGGTTCTGAGGCCCAGTTCACCAACCCAAACCAACCCCATGAGCCTCAGGACGGCACTCAGCCAGCTGGTTCTGAAACCAGTTCACCAACCCAAACCAACCCCATAGAGCCTCAGGACAGCAATCAGCCAGCTGGTTCTGAGGCCCAGTTCCTGGCCCCAAACCAACCCCATAGAGCCTCAGGACAGCACTCAGCCAGCTGGTTCTGAGGGCTCAGTTCCTGGCAAACCAACCCCTGACCTCAGGACAGCACTCAGCCAGCTGGTTTCTGAGGCCCAGTTCCACCAACCCAAACCAACCCCATAGAGCCTCAGAACAGCACTCAGCCAGCTGGTTCTGAGGCTCAGTTCCATAGCCAAACCAACCCCATAGAGCCTCAGGACAGCAATCAGCCAGCTGGACACAGGGCTCAGTTCTGGCAAACCAACCCCACTGGGGAGCCTCAGGACAGCACTCAAGCCAGCTGGTTCTGAGGCTCAGTTCCACCAACCCAAACCAACCCCATAGCGCCTCAGGACAGCAATCAGCCAGCTGGTTCTGAGGCTCAGTGCCCACCGGCCCAAACCAACCCCATAGCGCCTCAGGACAGCACTCAGCCAGCTGGTTCTGAGGCTCAGTTCACCAACCCAAACCAACCCCATAGCGCCTCAGGACAGAACCCTAGCCAGCTGGTTCTGGAGGCCCAGTTCACCAACCCAAACCAACCCCATAGAGCCTCAGGACAGCACTCAGCCAGCTGGTCTTGGAGGCCCAGTTCACCAACCCAAACCAACCCCATAGAGCCTCAGAACAGCACTCAGCCAGCTGGTTCTGGTGGCTCAGTTCACCAACCCAAACCAACCCCATAGAGCCTCAGAACAGCACTCAGCCAGCTGGTTCTGAGGCCTGGGTTCACCAACCCAAACCAACCCCATAGAGCCTCAGAACAGCACTCAGAAAATCTGGCCCAACCAAATCATCACAAAACAAAAATAAAAATATATCACCTATTGGAAAAACACCACAACAAATCTAAGTCAACTTCAATGGTATTTGTCTCTAAACAGACAGTACCTTGTGGCAGACTATCTGGCCACTGTGACTGATAGAAAACTGAGGAAAACACTGTACAGACTCAGAGAGGACAGTCTGGCTATAGAGACCGGTCGTCACAGACAAACCTGGCTGCCCAGAGAGGACAGTCTGGCTATAGAGACCGGTCGTCACAGACAAACCTGGCTGCCCAGAGAGGACAGTCTGGCTATAGACCGACAGACCAACCTGGCTGCCCAGTCATAGACAAACCTGGCTGCCCAGAGAGGACAGTCTGGCTATAGAGCTATGGCTGCCCAGAGGGACAGTCTGGCATGAGACCGGTCGTCACAGACAAACCTGGCTGCCCAGAGAGGAAAGTCTGGCTATAGAGACCGGTCGTCACAGACAAACCTGGCTGCCCAGAGAGGACAGTCTGGCTATAGAGACCGGTCGTCACAGACAAACCTGGCTGCCCAGAGAGGACAGTCTGGCTATAGAGACCGTCAGAGACAAAACCTGGCTGCCCAGAGAGGAAAGTCTGGCTCGTCATCACAGACAAACCTGGCTGCCCAGAGAGGACAGGCTGTGCTCACTCTGCTCCAGGGGAGAGGTAGAGACAGAGCTGCATTTCCTATTACACTGTGACAAATACTCAGACCTAAGAGAATATTTATTTCCCAAAATTCTAATTCAATACGAAGAATTTGAAACTATAAAAGATGAAGAAAAAATCAAATATTTATTGGGGGAAAAGCCAAAATGTGCAGTTTTGACAGCCAAATATGTGTCCTCCTGCCACAACCTGAGGGACAGCCAGTGAAAAGTGCAATGTAATGTTGATAATATTTCCCATCTTGTTTTGTTTTGTCTTTCATACCAGGTCATGTGTCTTCTCAGTCATGTTGACACTGGTCTACTACCAGGTCATGTGTCTTCTCAGTCATGTTGACACTGGTCTACTACCAGGTCATGTGTCTTCAGTCATGTTGACACTGGTCTACTACCAGGTCATGTGTCTTCTCAGTCATGTTGACACTGGTCTACTACCAGGTCATGTGTCTTCTCAGTCATGTTGACACTGGTCTACTACCAGGTCATGTGTCTTCTCAGTCATGTTGACACTGGTCTACTACCAGGTCATGTGTCTTCTCAGTCATGTTGACACTGGTCTACTACCAGGTCATGTGTCTTCAGTCATGTTGACACTGGTCTACTACCAGGTCATGTGTCTTCTCAGTCATGTTGACACTGGTCCACTACCAGGTCATGTGTCTTCTCAGTCATGTACAACCAGGTGGGGTTTCAGACACTGGTCCACTACAGGTCATGTGTCAGTGTGTCTTACCAGGTCAGTCATGTTGACACTGGTCTACTACCAGGTCATGTGTCTTCTCAGTCATGTTGACACTGGTCTACTACCAGGTCATGTCTTCAGTCATGTTGACACTGGTCTACTACCAGGTCATGTGTCTTCAGTCATGTTGACACTGGTCTACTACCAGGTCATGTGTCTTCTCAGTCATGTTGACACTGGTCTACTACCAGGTCATGTGTCTTCTCAGTCATGCTTGACACTGGTCTACTACCAGGTCATGTGTCTTCTCATGTTGACACTGGTCTACTACCAGGTCATGTTTCTTCAGTCATGGACACTGGTCCACTACCAGGTCATGTGTCTTCTCAGTCATGTTGACACTGGTCTACTACCAGGTCATGTGTCTTCTCAGTCATGTTGACACTGGTCCACTACCAGGTCATGTGTCTTCTCAGTCATGTTGACACTGGTCTACTACCAGGTCATGTGTCTTCTCAGTCATGTGACACTGGTCTACTACCAGGTCATGTGTCTTCTCAGTCATGACAGACACTGGTCTACTACCAGGTCATGTCTTCTCAGTCATGTAGACACTGGTCTACTACCAGAGGTCATGTGTCTTCTCAGTCATGTTGACACTGGTTTACTACCAGGTCATGTGTCTTCTCAGTCATGAGAGACACTGTTCTACTACCAGGTCATGTGTCTTCTCAGTCATGTTGACACTGGACACTGATCACTAGGCCTAGCTGGTTGACCTTTCAGTCATGTTGACACTGGTCACTACCAGGTCATGTGTCTTCTCAGTCATGTCGATATGTATAGAGAGAGAGAAGAGAATAATGAACTTGCCATGTCAATAAAGTTGACAGAGAGAGAGAGAGAGACTGAACACTAGATAGAGAGGGGGGGTTGAGAGAGAGACACAGAAAGAGAGAGATACTACAATACTGTAGGGGGTTGACAGAGAGAGAGAGAGAGAGAGGGGTGAGAGAGAAGAGGGGGTGAGTTGACAGACAGAGAGAGGGGAGGTGAGACACTACAACAATACTGTAGCTAGTTGACAGAGAGAGAGAGACTGAACACTACAGAGAGAGAGAGAGAGACAGAGAGAGAGAGAGAGGGGGACTAGAAGAGAGAGAGAGAGTTGACAGAGAGACAGAGAGAGAGAGGAGAGAGACTGTAGCTAGTTGACAGGGACAGAGAGAGACTGAGACTACAAGAGGCTAGTTGACAGACAGAGAGAGAGGGGAGGGACACTACAAGAGAGAGAGAGTTGACAGAGGGAGAGAGAGACTGAACAGAGAGGGGGACAGAGAGAGACAGAGAGAGGGACAGAGAGAGGAGCTAGTTGACAGAGGGGACAGAGAGAGGGCTGAACACTACAATAGAGCTGGGACAGAGACAGAGAGAGACTGAACACTACAATACTGAGCTAGAGAGAGAGAGAGAGAAGACTGAACACTACAATAGTAGCTAGTTGACAGAGAGACAGAGAGAGAGACTGAGACTAGAATAGAGCTAGGACAGAGACAGAGAGACTGAACACTACAATACTGAGAGTTGACAGAGAGAGAGAGGGCAGGACACTACAATAGAGAGACAGAGAGACAGAGGACTGTTACAGAGACTGGCTAGTTGACAGAGAGAGACTGAACACTGCAATACTGTAGCTAGTTGACAGAGAGACAGACCAGAACATGGGTGCTACAATACTGTAGCTAGTTGACAGAGAGAGAGAGACTGAACACTACAATGCTGGCTATACAGAGAGACAGAAGACTGAACACTACAATACATGCTAGTTGACAGAGAGAGACAGAGACTGAACACTACAATACTGTAGCTAGTTGACAGAGAGAGCAGAGAGGGCTGAACACTACAATACTGTAGCTAGTTGACAGAGAGACAGAGAGAGAGACTGAACACTACAATACTGTAGCTAGTTGACAGAGAGACTGAACACTACAATACTGTAGCTAGTTGACAGAGAGAGAGAGAGAGAGACTGAACACTACAATACTGTAGCTAGTTGACAGAGAGAGAGAGAGAGAGACTGAACACTACAATACTGTAGCTAGTTGACAGAGAGACAGAGAGAGAGAGAGAGAGACTGAACACTACAATACTGTAGCTAGTTGACAGAGAGAGACTGAACACTACAATACTGTAGCTAGTTGACAGAGACACTGAACACTACAATACTGTAGCCTAGTTGACAGAGAGACTGAACACTACAATACTGTAGCTAGTTGACAGAGAGACAGAGACTGAACACTACAATACTGTAGCTAGTTGACAGAGAGACTGAGAGAGTTGACTGAACACTACAATACTGTAGCTAGTTGACAGAGAGAGAGAGAGACTGAACACTACAATACTGTAGCTAGTTGACAGAGAGACAGAGAGAGAGAGAGAGAGAGACTGAACACTACAATACTGTAGCTAGTTGACAGAGAGAGAGACTGAACACTACAATACTGTAGCTAGTTGACAGAGAGAGAGACAGAACACTACAATACTGTAGCTAGTTGACAGAGAGAGAGACTGAACACTACAATACTGCAGCTAGTTGACAGAGAGACAGAGACTGAACACTACAATACTGTAGCTAGTTGACAGAGAGACAGAGACTGAACACTACAATACTGTAGCTAGTTGACAGAGAGACAGAGACTGAAGACTACAATACTGTAGCTAGTTGACAGAGAGAGAGACTGAACACTACAATACCAGCTAGCTGAGAGAGAGAGAACAACACTACAATACTGTAGCTAGTTGACAGACAGAGAGAGACAGAACACTACAATACTGTAGCTAGTTGACAGACAGAGAGAGACTGAACACTACAATACTGTAGCTAGTTGACAGACAGAGAGAGACAGAACACTACAATACTGTAGCTAGTTGACAGAGAGACAGAGAGAGACTGAACACTACAATACTGTAGCTAGTTGACAGAGAGACAGAGAGAGAGACTGAACACTACAATACTGTAGCTAGTTGACAGAGAGAGAGAGACAGAACACTACAATACTGTAGCTAGTTGACAGAGAGAGAGACTGAACACTACAATACTGTAGCTAGTTGACAGAGAGAGAGAGACTGAACACTACAATACTGTAGCTAGTTGACAGAGAGACAGAGACTGAACACTACAATACTGTAGCTAGTTGACAGAGAGAGAGAGACTGAACACTACAATACTGTAGCTAGTTGACAGAGAGAGAGAGAGAGAGACTGAACACTACAATACTGTAGCTAGTTGACAGAGAGACAGAGAGAGAGAGACTGAACACTACAATACTGTAGCTAGTTGACAGAGAGACAGAGAGAGACAGAGAGAGAGAGACTGAACACTACAATACTGTAGCTAGTTGACAGAGAGACAGAGAGAGAGACTGAACACTACAATACTGTAGCTAGTTGACAGAGAGACAGAGAGAGAGACTGAACACTACAATACTGTAGCTAGTTGACAGAGAGACAGAGAGAGAGACTGAACACTACAATACTGTAGCTAGTTGACAGAGAGACAGAGAGAGAGACTGAACACTACAATACTGTAGCTAGTTGACAGAGAGACAGAGAGAGAGACTGAACACTACAATACTGTAGCTAGTTGACAGAGAGAGAGAGAGAGAGACTGAACACTACAATACTGTAGCTAGTTGACAGAGAGACAGAGAGAGAGACTGAACACTACAATACTGTAGCTAGTTGACAGAGAGAGAGAGACTGAACACTACAATACTGTAGCTAGTTGACAGAGAGAGAGACTGAACACTACAATACTGTAGCTAGTTGACAGAGAGAGAGACTGAACACTACAATACTGTAGCTAGTTGACAGAGAGAGAGACTGAACACTACAATACTGTAGCTAGTTGACAGAGAGACAGAGAGAGAGACTGAACACTACAATACTGTAGCTAGTTGACAGAGAGAGAGAGACTGAACACTACAATACTGTAGCTAGTTGACAGAGAGAGAGAGACTGAACACTACAATACTGTAGCTAGTTGACAGAGAGAGAGACTGAACACTACAATACTGTAGCTAGTTGACAGAGAGAGAGACTGAACACTACAATACTGTAGCTAGTTGACAGAGAGACAGAGAGAGAGACTGAACACTACAATACTGTAGCTAGTTGACAGAGAGAGAGAGAGAGAGACTGAACACTACAATACTGTAGCTAGTTGACAGAGAGAGAGAGAGACTGAACACTACAATACTGTAGCTAGTTGACAGAGAGAGAGACTGAACACTACAATACTGTAGCTAGTTGACAGAGAGAGAGACTGAACACTACAATACTGTAGCTAGTTGACAGAGAGAGAGAGAGAGACTGAACACTACAATACTGTAGCTAGTTGACAGAGAGAGAGAGAGAGACTGAACACTACAATACTGTAGCTAGTTGACAGAGAGAGAGACTGAACACTACAATACTGTAGCTAGTTGACAGAGAGAGAGAGAGAGAGACTGAACACTACAATACTGTAGCTAGTTGACAGAGAGAGAGAGACTGAACACTACAATACTGTAGCTAGTTGACAGAGAGACAGACTGAACACTACAATACTGTAGCTAGTTGACAGAGAGAGAGAGACTGAACACTACAATACTGTAGCTAGTTGACAGAGAGAGAGACTGAACACTACAATACTGTAGCTAGTTGACAGAGAGAGAGACTGAACACTACAATACTGTAGCTAGTTGACAGAGAGAGAGACTGAACACTACAATACTGTAGCTAGTTGACAGAGAGACAGAGAGAGAGACTGAACACTACAATACTGTAGCTAGTTGACAGAGAGACAGAGAGACTGAACACTACAATACTGTAGCTAGTTGACAGAGAGAGAGACTGAACACTACAATACTGTAGCTAGTTGACAGACAGAGAGAGAGACTGAACACTACAATACTGTAGCTAGTTGACAGAGAGACAGAGAGAGACTGAACACTACAATACTGTAGCTAGTTGACAGAGAGACAGAGAGAGAGAGAGAGAGAGACTGAACACTACAATACTGTAGCTAGTTGACAGAGAGACAGAGAGAGAGACTGAACACTACAATACTGTAGCTAGTTGACAGACAGAGAGAGACAGAACACTACAATACTGTAGCTAGTTGACAGAGAGACAGAGACAACACTACAATACTGAGCTAGTTGACAGAGACAGAGAGAGAGAGAGAGAGACTGAACACTACAATACTGTAGCTAGTTGACAGAGAGACAGAGAGACAGAGAGAGAGACTGAACACTACAATACTGTAGCTAGTTGACAGAGAGACAGAGAGAGAGACTGAACACTACAATACTGTAGCTAGTTGACAGAGAGACAGAGAGAGAGACTGAACACTACAATACTGTAGCTAGTTGACAGAGAGACAGAGAGAGAGACTGAACACTACAATACTGTAGCTAGTTGACAGAGAGACAGAGAGAGAGACTGAACACTACAATACTGTAGCTAGTTGACAGAGAGACAGAGAGAGAGACTGAACACTACAATACTGTAGCTAGTTGACAGAGAGACAGAGAGAGAGAGACTGAACACTACAATACTGTAGCTAGTTGACAGAGAGACAGAGAGAGAGACTGAACACTACAATACTGTAGCTAGTTGACAGAGAGACAGAGAGAGAGACTGAACACTACAATACTGTAGCTAGTTGACAGAGAGACAGAGAGAGAGACTGAACACTACAATACTGTAGCTAGTTGACAGAGAGACAGAGAGAGAGACTGAACACTACAATACTGTAGCTAGTTGACAGAGAGACAGAGAGAGAGAGACTGAACACTACAATACTGTAGCTAGTTGACAGAGAGACAGAGAGAGAGACTGAACACTACAATACTGTAGCTAGTTGACAGAGAGACAGAGAGAGAGACTGAACACTACAATACTGTAGCTAGTTGACAGAGAGACAGAGAGAGAGACTGAACACTACAATACTGTAGCTAGTTGACAGAGAGAGAGAGAGAGAGAGACTGAACACTACAATACTGTAGCTAGTTGACAGAGAGACAGAGAGAGAGAGAGAGAGAGACTGAACACTACAATACTGTAGCTAGTTGACAGAGAGACAGAGAGAGAGAGAGACTGAACACTACAATACTGTAGCTAGTTGACAGAGAGACAGACTGAACACTACAATACTGTAGCTAGTTGACAGAGAGACAGAGAGAGAGACTGAACACTACAATACTGTAGCTAGTTGACAGAGAGAGAGAGAGAGACTGAACACTACAATACTGTAGCTAGTTGACAGAGAGACTGAACACTACAATACTGTAGCTAGTTGACAGAGAGACAGAGAGAGAGACTGAACACTACAATACTGTAGCTAGTTGACAGAGAGACAGAGAGAGAGACTGAACACTACAATACTGTAGCTAGTTGACAGACAGAGACTGAACACTACAATACTGTAGCTAGTTGACAGAGAGACAGAACTGACACTACAATACTGTAGCTAGTTGACAGAGAGAGAGAGAGACTGAACACTACAATACTGTAGCTAGTTGACAGAGACAGAGAGAGAGACTGAACACTACAATACTGTAGCTAGTTGACAGAGAGACAGAGAGAGACTGAACACTACAATACTGTAGCTAGTTGACAGAGAGACAGAGAGAGAGACTGAACACTACAATACTGTAGCTAGTTGACAGAGAGAGAGAGAGACTGAACACTACAATACTGTAGCTAGTTGACAGAGAGACAGAGAGAGAGACTGAACACTACAATACTGTAGCTAGTTGACAGAGAGACAGAGAGAGAGACTGAACACTACAATACTGTAGCTAGTTGACAGAGAGACAGAGAGAGAGACTGAACACTACAATACTGTAGCTAGTTGACAGAGAGACAGAGAGAGAGACTGAACACTACAATACTGTAGCTAGTTGACAGAGAGACAGAGAGAGAGACTGAACACTACAATACTGTAGCTAGTTGACAGAGAGACAGAGAGAGAGAGACTGAACACTACAATACTGTAGCTAGTTGACAGAGAGACAGAGAGAGACTGAACACTACAATACTGTAGCTAGTTGACAGAGAGACAGAGAGAGAGACTGAACACTACAATACTGTAGCTAGTTGACAGAGAGACAGAGAGAGAGACTGAACACTACAATACTGTAGCTAGTTGACAGAGAGACAGAGAGAGAGAGACTGAACACTACAATACTGTAGCTAGTTGACAGAGAGAGAGAGACTGAACACTACAATACTGTAGCTAGTTGACAGAGAGAGAGACTGAACACTACAATACTGTAGCTAGTTGACAGAGAGACAGAGAGAGACTGAACACTACAATACTGTAGCTAGTTGACAGAGAGACAGAGAGAGACTGAACACTACAATACTGTAGCTAGTTGACAGAGAGACAGAGAGAGAGACTGAACACTACAATACTGTAGCTAGTTGACAGAGAGACAGAGAGAGAGAGACTGAACACTACAATACTGTAGCTAGTTGACAGAGAGACAGAGAGAGAGACTGAACACTACAATACTGTAGCTAGTTGACAGAGAGACAGAGAGACTGAACACTACAATACTGTAGCTAGTTGACAGAGAGACAGAGAGAGAGACTGAACACTACAATACTGTAGCTAGTTGACAGAGAGACAGAGAGAGAGACTGAACACTACAATACTGTAGCTAGTTGACAGAGAGAGACTGAACACTACAATACTGTAGCTAGTTGACAGAGAGACAGAGAGAGAGACTGAACACTACAATACTGTAGCTAGTTGACAGAGAGACAGAGAGAGAGAGACTGAACACTACAATACTGTAGCTAGTTGACAGAGAGACAGAGAGAGACTGAACACTACAATACTGTAGCTAGTTGACAGAGAGACAGAGAGAGAGACTGAACACTACAATACTGTAGCTAGTTGACAGAGAGAGAGAGAGACTGAACACTACAATACTGTAGCTAGTTGACAGAGAGACAGAGAGAGAGACTGAACACTACAATACTGTAGCTAGTTGACAGAGAGACAGAGACAGAGAGAGAGAGACTGAACACTACAATACTGTAGCTAGTTGACAGAGAGACTGAACACTACAATACTGTAGCTAGTTGACAGAGAGAGACTGAACACTACAATACTGTAGCTAGTTGACAGAGAGACAGAGAGAGAGACTGAACACTACAATACTGTAGCTAGTTGACAGAGAGACAGAGACAGAGAGAGAGAGACTGAACACTACAATACTGTAGCTAGTTGACAGAGAGACAGAGACAGAGAGACTGGGAAATAGACTAGTTGACTACAATACTGTAGCTAGTTGACAGAGTTGACAGAGAGAGACTGAACACTACAATACTGTAGCTAGTTGACAGAGAGACAGAGAGAGACTGAACACTACAATACTGTAGCTAGTTGACAGAGAGAGACAGAGAGACTGAACACTACAATACTGTAGCTAGTTGACAGAGAGAGAGACAGAGAGAGACTGAACACTACAATACCAGCTAGTTGACAGAGACAGACAGAGAGAGAGACTGAACACTACAATACTGTAGCTAGTTGACAGAGAGACAGAGAGAGACTGAACACTACAATACTGTAGCTAGTTGACAGAGAGACAGAGAGAGAGACTGAACACTACAATACTGTAGCTAGTTGACAGAGAGACAGAGAGAGAGAGACTGAACACTACAATACTGTAGCTAGTTGACAGAGAGACAGAGAGAGAGAGAGACTGAACACTACAATACTGTAGCTAGTTGACAGAGAGAGAGAGAGAGAGACTGAACACTACAATACTGTAGCTAGTTGACAGAGAGACAGAGAGAGAGACTGAACACTACAATACTGTAGCTAGTTGACAGAGAGACAGGAGAGAGAGACTGAACACTACAATACTGTAGCTAGTTGACAGAGAGACAGAGAGAGAGAGACTGAACACTACAATACTGTAGCTAGTTGACAGAGAGACAGAGACAGAGAGAGAGAGACTGAACACTACAATACTGTAGCTAGTTGACAGAGACAGAGAGAGAGACTGAACACTACAATACTGTAGCTAGTTGACAGAGAGAGAGAGAGAGACTGAACACTACAATACTGTAGCTAGTTGACAGAGAGACAGAGAGAGAGACTGAACACTACAATACTGTAGCTAGTTGACAGAGAGACAGAGAGAGAGACTGAACACTACAATACTGTAGCTAGTTGACAGAGAGACAGAGAGAGACTGAACACTACAATACTGTAGCTAGTTGACAGAGAGACAGAGAGAGGAACACTACAATACTGTAGCTAGTTGACAGAGAGACAGAGAGAGACTGAACACTACAATACTGTAGCTAGTTGACAGAGAGACCAGAGAGAGAGAGACTGAACACTACAATACTGTAGCTAGTTGACAGAGAGACAGAGAGACTGGAACACTACAATACTGTAGCTAGTTGACAGAGAGACAGCTAGTTGACAGAGAGAGACTGAACACTACAATACTGTAGCTAGTTGACAGAGAGACAGACTGAACACTACAATACTGTAGCTAGTTGACAGACAGAGAGACTGAACACTACAATACTGTAGCTAGTTGACAGAGAGACAGAGAGAGAGAGACTGAACACTACAATACTGTAGCTAGTTGACAGAGAGACAGAGAGACTGAACACTACAATACTGTAGCTAGTTGACAGAGAGACTGAACACTACAATACTGTAGCTAGTTGACAGAGAGAGAGACTGAACACTACAATACTGTAGCTAGTTGACAGAGAGACTGAACACTAAGCAATACTGTAGCTAGTTGACAGAGAGAGAGAGACTGAACACTACAATACTGTAGCTAGTTGACAGAGAGACTGAACACTACAATACTGTAGCTAGTTGACAGAGAGACTGAACACTACAATACTGTAGCTAGTTGACAGAGAGAGAGACTGAACACTACAATATTGTAGCTAGTTGACAGAGAGACTGAACACTACAATACTGTAGCTAGTTGACAGAGAGACTGAACACTACAATACTGTAGCTAGTTGACAGAGAAAGAGACTGAACACTACAATACTGTAGCTAGTTGACAGAGAGAGAGACTGAACACTACAATACTGTAGCTAGTTGACAGAGAGACTGAACACTACAATACTGTAGCTAGTTGACAGAGAGAGAGACTGAACACTACAATACTGTAGCTAGTTGAACACTACAATACTGAAGAGAGAGAGAGACTGAACACTACAATACTGTAGCTAGTTGACAGAGAGACAGAGAGAGAGAGACTAGACACTACAATACTGTAGCTAGTTGACAGAGAGAGAGAGAGACTGAACACTACAATACTGTAGCTAGTTGACAGAGAGACAGAGAGAGACTGAACACTACAATACTGTAGCTAGTTGACAGAGACAGAGAGACTGAACACTACAATACTGTAGCTAGTTGACAGAGACAGACTGAACACTACAATACTGTAGCTAGTTGACAGAGAGACAGAGAGAGAGAGACTGAACACTACAATACTGTAGCTAGTTGACAGAGAGACAGAGAGAGAGAGACTGAACACTACAATACTGTAGCTAGTTGACAGAGAGACAGAGAGAGAGACTGAACACTACAATACTGTAGCTAGTTGACAGAGAGACAGAGTTGACAAAGAGACTAACACTACAATACTGTAGCTAGTTGACAGAGAGACTGAACACTACAATACTGTAGCTAGTTGACAGAGAGAGAGACTGAACACTACAATACTGTAGCTAGTTGACAGAGAGAGAGAGACTGAACACTACAATACTGTAGCTAGTTGACAGAGAGAGACTGAACACTACAATACTGTAGCTAGTTGACAGAGAGACAGAGAGAGAGACTGAACACTACAATACTGTAGCTAGTTGACAGAGAGACAGAGAGAGAGACTGAACACTACAATACTGTAGCTAGTTGACAGAGAGACAGAGAGAGAGAGACTGAACACTACAATACTGTAGCTAGTTGACAGAGAGACAGAGAGAGAGACTGAACACTACAATACTGTAGCTAGTTGACAGAGAGACAGAGAGAGAGAGACTGAACACTACAATACTGTAGCTAGTTGACAGAGAGACAGAGAGAGAGACTGAACACTACAATACTGTAGCTAGTTGACAGAGAGACAGACAGAGAGACTGAACACTACAATACTGTAGCTAGTTGACAGAGAGACAGAGAGAGAGACTGAACACTACAATACTGTAGCTAGTTGACAGAGAGACAGAGAGAGAGACTGAACACTACAATACTGTAGCTAGTTGACAGAGAGACAGAGAGAGAGACTGAACACTACAATACTGTAGCTAGTTGACAGACAGAATACTGTAGCTAGTTGACAGAGAGACAGAGAGAGAGAGACTGAACACTACAATACTGTAGCTAGTTGACAGAGAGACAGAGAGAGACTGAACACTACAATACTGTAGCTAGTTGACAGAGAGACAGAGAGAGAGAGACTGAACACTACAATACTGTAGCTAGTTGACAGAGAGACAGAGAGAGAGACTGAACACTACAATACTGTAGCTAGTTGACAGAGAGACAGAGAGAGAGACTGAACACTACAATACTGTAGCTAGTTGACAGAGAGACAGAGCTAGACAGAGAGAGACTGAGACACTACAATACTGTAGCTAGTTGACAGAGAGACAGAGAGAGAGACTGAACACTACAATACTGTAGCTAGTTGACAGAGAGACAGAGAGAGAGACTGAACACTACAATACTGTAGCTAGTTGACAGAGAGACAGAGAGAGAGACTGAACACTACAATACTGTAGCTAGTTGACAGAGACAGAGAGAGAGACTGAACACTACAATACTGTAGCTAGTTGACAGAGAGACAGAGAGACAGAGAGAGAGACTGAACACTACAATACTGTAGCTAGTTGACAGAGAGACAGAGAGAGAGACTGAACACTACAATACTGTAGCTAGTTGACAGAGAGACAGAGAGAGAGACTGAACACTACAATACTGTAGCTAGTTGACAGAGAGAGAGACTGAACACTACAATACTGTAGCTAGTTGACAGAGAGACTGAACACTACAATACTGTAGCTAGTTGACAGAGACAGAGAGAGAGACAGAGAGAGAGAGAGAGAGAGACTGAACACTACAATACACTACTACTGTAGCTAGTTGACAGAGAGACAGAGAGAGAGACTGGAACACTACAATACTGTAGCTAGTTGACAGAGAGACAGAAGACTGAACACTAAATACTGTAGCTAGTTGACAGAGAGACAGAGAGAGAGACTGAACACTACAATACTGTAGCTAGTTGACAGAGAGACAGAGAGAGACTGAACACTGTCTGTACTGTAGCTAGTTGACAGAGAGACAGAGTCTGAGAGACTGACTGTCTGTCTGTTCTACTGTGACTGACTGGGTGTCTGCTAGTTGACAGACTGACTGCTCTAGAGACTGAACACTTCAATACTGTGAGCTGGTTGACAGTGACTGACTGGCTGTCTGCTCTACTGTGACTGACTGGCTGTCTGCTCTTCTGTAACTGACTGGCTGTCTGCTCTACTGTTACTGACTGGCTGTCTGCTCTCTGTGACTGACTGGCTGTCTGCTCTACTGTGACTGACTGGCTGTCTGCTCTACTGTGACTGACTGGAGTGTCTGCTCTACTATTACTGACTGGCTGTCTGCTCTACTGTGACTGACTGGCTGTCTGTTCTACTGTGATGACTGGAGTGTCTGCTCTACTGTGACTGACTGGCTGTCTGCTCTACTGTGACTGACGGGGTGTCTGCTCTACTATTACTGACTAGCTGTCTGCTCTACTGTGACTGACTGGCTGTCTGCTCTACTGTGACTGACTGGCTGTCTGCTCTACTGTGACTGACTGGGTGTCTGCTCTACTGTTACTGACGGTGTCTGCTCTACTGTGACTGACTGGCTGTCTGCTCTGTAACTGACTGGCTGTCTGCTCTACTGTTACTGACTGGATGTCTGCTCTACTGTGACTGACTGGCTGTCTGTTCTGTGACTGACTGAGTGTCTGCTCTACTGTGACTGACTGGCTGTCTGCTCTACTGTGACTGACTGTCTGTCTGTTCTACTGTGACTGACTGGGTGTCTGCTCCACTGTGACTGACTGGCTGTCTGCTCTACTGTGACTGACTGGGTGTCTGCTCTACTGTTACTGACTGGGTGTCTGCTCTACTGTGACTGACTGGCTGTCTGCTCTACTGTAACTGACTGGCTGTCTGCTCTACTGTTACTGACTGGATGTCTGCTCTACTGTGACTGACTGGCTGTCTGCTCTACTGTGACTGACTGAGTGTCTGTCTACTGTGACTGACTGGCTGTCTGCTCTACTGTGACTGACTGTCTGTCTGCCCTACTGTGACTGACTGGGTGTCTGCTCCTACTGCGACTGCACTGGCTGTCTGCTCTACTGTGACTGACTGGGTGTCTGCTCTACTATTACTGACTGGCTGTCTGCTCTACTGTGACTGACTGGCTGTCTGCTCTACTGTGACTGACTGGCTGTCTGTTCTACTGTGACTGACTGGGTGTCTGCTCTACTGTGACTGACTGGCTGTCTGCTCTACTGTGACTGACTGGCTGTCTGCTCTACTATGACTGACTGGCTGTCTGCTCTACTGTAACTGACTGGCTGTCTGCTCTACTGTTACTGACTGGCTGTCTGCTCTACTGTGACTGACTGGGTGTCTGCTCTACTGTTACTGACTGGCTGTCTGCTCTACTGTGACTGACTGGCTGTCTGCTCTACTGTGACTGACTGGCTGTCTGCTCTACTGTTACTGACTGGCTGTCTGCTCTACTGTGACTGACTGGGTGTCTGCTCTACTGTGACTGACTGGCTGTCTGCTCTACTGTGACTGACTGGCTGTCTGCTCTACTGTGACTGACTGGCTGTCTGCTCTACTGTGACTGACTGGCTGTCTGCTCTACTGTAACTGACTGGCTGTCTGCTCTACTGTTACTGACTGGCTGTCTGCTCTACTGTGACTGACTGGGTGTCTGCTCTACTATTACTGACTGGCTGTCTGCTCTACTGTGACTGACTGGCTGTCTGTTCTACTGTGACTGACTGGGTGTCTGCTCTACTGTGACTGACTGGCTGTCTGCTCTACTGTGACTGACTGGGTGTCTGCTCTACTGTGACTGACTGGCTGTCTGCTCTACTGTGACTGACTGGCTGTCTGCTCTACTGTGACTGACTGGCTGTCTGCTCTACTGTGACTGACTGGCTGTCTGCTCTACTGTGACTGACTGGGTGTCTGCTCTACTGTGACTGACTGGCTGTCTGCTCTACTGTGACTGACTGGCTGTCTGCTCTACTGTGACTGACTGGCTGTCTGCTCTACTGTGACTGACTGGGTGTCTGCTCTACTGTGACTGACTGGGTGTCTGCTCTACTGTGACTGACTGGCTGTCTGCTCTACTGTGACTGACTGGCTGTCTGTTCTACTGTGACTGACTGGGTGTCTGCTCTACTGTGACTGACTGGCTGTCTGCTCTACTGTGACTGACTGGCTGTCTGCTCTACTGTAACTGACTGGCTGTCTGCTCTACTGTGACTGACTGGCTGTCTGCTCTACTGTGACTGACTGGCTGTCTGCTCTACTGTGACTGACTGGGTGTCTGCTCTACTGTTACTGACTGGGTGTCTGCTCTACTGTGACTGACTGGCTGTCTGCTCTACTGTGACTGACTGGCTGTCTGCTCTACTGTGACTGACTGGCTGTCTGCTCTACTGTGACTGACTGGCTGTCTGCTCTACTGTGACTGACTGGCTGTCTGCTCTACTGTGACTGACTGGGTGTCTGCTCTACTGTGACTGACTGGCTGTCTGCTCTACTGTGACTGACTGGCTGTCTGCTCTTCTGTAACTGACTGGCTGTCTGCTCTACTGTTACTGACTGGCTGTCTGCTCTACTGTGACTGACTGGCTGTCTGCTCTACTGTGACTGACTGGGTGTCTGCTCTACTGTTACTGACTGGGTGTCTGCTCTACTATTACTGACTGGCTGTCTGCTCTACTGTGACTGACTGGCTGTCTGTTCTACTGTGACTGACTGGGTGTCTGCTCTACTGTGACTGACTGGCTGTCTGCTCTACTGTGACTGACTGGGTGTCTGCTCTACTATTACTGACTGGCTGTCTGCTCTACTGTGACTGACTGGCTGTCTGCTCTACTGTGACTGACTGGCTGTCTGCTCTACTGTGACTGACTGGGTGTCTGCTCTACTGTTACTGACTGGGTGTCTGCTCTACTGTGACTGACTGGCTGTCTGCTCTACTGTGACTGACTGGCTGTCTGCTCTACTGTTACTGACTGGCTGTCTGCTCTACTGTGACTGACTGGCTGTCTGCTCTACTGTGACTGACTGGGTGTCTGCTCTACTGTGACTGACTGGCTGTCTGCTCTACTGTGACTGACTGGCTGTCTGCTCTACTGTGACTGACTGGCTGTCTGCTCTACTGTGACTGACTGGCTGTCTGCTCTACTGTAACTGACTGGGTGTCTGCTCTACTGTTACTGACTGGCTGTCTGCTCTACTGTTACTGACTGGCTGTCTGCTCTACTGTGACTGACTGGCTGTCTACTGTACTATTACTGACTGGGTGTCTGCTCTACTGTGACTGACTGGGTGTCTGCTCTACTGTTACTGACTGGCTGTCTGCTCTACTGTGACTGACTGGCTGTCTGCTCTGTGACTGACTGGCTGTCTGCTCTCACGACTGACTGGCTGTCTCTACCTGAGACTGACTGGGTATCTGCTCTACTGTTACTGACTGGGTGTCTGCTCTACTGTGACTGACTGGCTGTCTGCTCTACTGCTGACTGGCTGTCTGCTCTGTGACTGACTGGGTGTCTGCTCTACTGTGACTGACTGTATCTGCTCTACTGTGACTGACTGGTGTCTGCTCTACTGTGACTGACTGGGTGTCTGTTCTGTGAGACTGACTGGGTGTCTGCTCTACTGTGACTGACTGCGTCTGCTCACTGTGACTGACTGGGTGTCTGCTCTACTGTGACTGACTGGGTGTCTGCTCTACTGTGACTGACTGGGTGCCCTGCTCTACTGTGACTGACTGGCTGTCTGCTCTACTGTGACTGACTGGCTGTCTGCTCTACTGTGACTGACTGGGTGTCTGCTCTACTATGACTGACTGGCTGTCTGCTCTACTGTGACTGACTGGCTGTCTGCTCTACTGTGACTGACTGGCTGTCTGCTCTACTGTGACTGACTGGGTGTCTGCTCTACTGTTACTGACTGGGTGTCTGCTCTACTATTACTGACTGGCTGTCTGCTCTACTGTGACTGACTGGCTGTCTGTTCTACTGTGACTGACTGGGTGTCTGCTCTACTGTGACTGACTGGCTGTCTGCTCTACTGTGACTGACTGGGTGTCTGCTCTACTATTACTGACTGGCTGTCTGCTCTACTGTGACTGACTGGCTGTCTGCTCTACTGTGACTGACTGGCTGTCTGCTCTACTGTGACTGACTGGGTGTCTGCTCTACTGTTACTGACTGGGTGTCTGCTCTACTGTGACTGACTGGCTGTCTGCTCTACTGTGACTGACTGGCTGTCTGCTCTACTGTAACTGACTGGCTGTCTGCTCTACTGTTACTGACTGGCTGTCTGCTCTACTGTGACTGACTGGCTGTCTGTTCTACTGTGACTGACTGGGTGTCTGCTCTACTGTGACTGACTGGCTGTCTGCTCTACTGTGACTGACTGGCTGTCTGCTCTTCTGTAACTGACTGGCTGTCTGCTCTACTGTTACTGACTGGCTGTCTGCTCTACTGTGACTGACTGGCTGTCTGCTCTACTGTGACTGACTGGGTGTCTGCTCTACTGTTACTGACTGGCTGTCTGCTCTACTGTGACTGACTGGCTGTCTGCTCTACTGTGACTGACTGGCTGTCTGCTCTACTGTGACTGACTGGGTGTCTGCTCTACTGTGACTGACTGGCTGTCTGCTCTACTGTGACTGACTGGGTGTCTGCTCTACTATTACTGACTGGCTGTCTGCTCTACTGTGACTGACTGGCTGTCTGCTCTACTGTGACTGACTGGCTGTCTGCTCTACTGTGACTGACTGGGTGTCTGCTCTACTGTGACTGACTGGGTGTCTGCTCTACTGTGACTGACTGGCTGTCTGCTCTACTGTGACTGACTGGCTGTCTGCTCTACTGTTACTGACTGGCTGTCTGCTCTACTGTGACTGACTGGCTGTCTGCTCTACTGTTACTGACTGGCTGTCTGCTCTACTGTGACTGACTGGGTGTCTGCTCTACTGTGACTGACTGGGTGTCTGCTCTACTGTGACTGACTGGCTGTCTGCTCTACTGTGACTGACTGGCTGTCTGCTCTACTGTGACTGACTGTCTGTCTGCTCTACTGTTACTGACTGGCTGTCTGCTCTACTGTGACTGACTGGCTGTCTGTTCTACTGTGACTGACTGGGTGTCTGCTCTACTGTGACTGACTGGCTGTCTGCTCTACTGTGACTGACTGGCTGTCTGCTCTACTGTGACTGACTGGGTGTCTGCTCTACTGTGACTGACTGGCTGTCTGCTCTACTGTGACTGACTGGCTGTCTGCTCTACTGTGACTGACTGGCTGTCTGCTCTACTGTGACTGACTGGCTGTCTGCTCTACTGTGACTGACTGGCTGTCTGCTCTACTGTGACTGACTGGGTGTCTGCTCTACTGTTACTGACTGGGTGTCTGCTCTACTGTGACTGACTGGCTGTCTGCTCTACTGTAACTGACTGGCTGTCTGCTCTACTGTTACTGACTGGCTGTCTGCTCTACTGTGACTGACTGGCTGTCTGCTCTACTGTGACTGACTGGCTGTCTGCTCTACTGTGACTGACTTGGTGTCTGCTCTACTGTGACTGACTGGGTGTCTGCTCTACTATGACTGACTGGCTGTCTGCTCTACTGTGACTGACTGGCTGTCTGCTCTACTGTGACTGACTGGCTGTCTGCTCTACTGTGACTGACTGGGTGTCTGCTCTACTGTTACTGACTGGGTGTCTGCTCTACTGTGACTGACTGGCTGTCTGCTCTACTGTGACTGACTGGCTGTCTGTTCTACTGTGACTGACTGGGTGTCTGCTCTACTGTGACTGACTGGCTGTCTGCTCTACTGTGACTGACTGGGTGTCTGCTCTACTATTACTGACTGGCTGTCTGCTCTACTGTGACTGACTGGCTGTCTGCTCTACTGTGACTGACTGGCTGTCTGCTCTACTGTGACTGACTGGGTGTCTGCTCTACTGTTACTGACTGGCTGTCTGCTCTACTGTGACTGACTGGCTGTCTGCTCTACTGTGACTGACTGGCTGTCTGCTCTACTGTGACTGACTGGCTGTCTGCTCTACTGTGACTGACTGGCTGTCTGCTCTACTGTAACTGACTGGCTGTCTGCTCTACTGTGACTGACTGGGTGTCTGCTCTACTGTGACTGACTGGCTGTCTGCTCTACTGTGACTGACTGGGTGTCTGCTCTACTGTGACTGACTGGCTGTCTGCTCTACTGTAACTGACTGGCTGTCTGCTCTACTGTGACTGACTGGCTGTCTGCTCTACTGTGACTGACTGGGTGTCTGCTCTACTATTACTGACTGGCTGTCTGCTCTACTGTGACTGACTGGCTGTCTGCTCTACTGTGACTGACTGGCTGTCTGTTCTACTGTGACTGACTGGGTGTCTGCTCTACTGTGACTGACTGGCTGTCTGCTCTACTGTGACTGACTGGGTGTCTGCTCTACTATTACTGACTGGCTGTCTGCTCTACTGTGACTGACTGGCTGTCTGCTCTACTGTGACTGACTGGCTGTCTGCTCTACTGTGACTGACTGGCTGTCTGCTCTACTGTGACTGACTGGGTGTCTGCTCTACTGTGACTGACTGGCTGTCTGCTCTACTGTGACTGACTGGGTGTCTGCTCTACTGTTACTGACTGGCTGTCTGCTCTACTGTGACTGACTGGCTGTCTGCTCTACTGTGACTGACTGGCTGTCTGCTCTACTGTGACTGACTGGCTGTCTGCTCTACTGTGACTGACTGGCTGTCTGCTCTACTGTGACTGACTGGGTGTCTGCTCTACTGTGACTGACTGGCTGTCTGCTCTACTGTGACTGACTGGCTGTCTGCTCTACTGTGACTGACTGGCTGTCTGCTCTACTGTGACTGACTGGCTGTCTGCTCTACTGTGACTGACTGGCTGTCTGCTCTACTGTGACTGACTGGCTGTCTGCTCTACTGTAACTGACTGGCTGTCTGCTCTACTGTTACTGACTGGCTGTCTGCTCTACTGTGACTGACTGGCTGTCTGTTCTACTGTGACTGACTGGGTGTCTGCTCTACTGTGACTGACTGGCTGTCTGCTCTACTGTGACTGACTGGGTGTCTGCTCTACTGTAACTGACTGGCTGTCTGCTCTACTGTGACTGACTGGGTGTCTGCTCTACTGTGACTGACTGGCTGTCTGCTCTACTGAGACTGACTGGGTGTCTGCTCTACTGTTACTGACTGGGTGTCTGCTCTACTGTGACTGACTGGCTGTCTGCTCTACTGTAACTGACTGGCTGTCTGCTCTACTGTTACTGACTGGCTGTCTGCTCTACTGTGACTGACTGGCTGTCTGCTCTACTGTGACTGACTGGCTGTCTGCTCTACTGTGACTGACTGGGTGTCTGCTCTACTGCGACTGACTGGCTGTCTGCTCTACTGTGACTGACTGGCTGTCTACTGTACTATTACTGACTGGGTGTCTGCTCTACTGTGACTGACTGGGTGTCTGCTCTACTGTTACTGACTGGCTGTCTGCTCTACTGTTACTGACTGTCTGTCTGCTCTACTGTGACTGACTGGCTGTATGCTCTACTGTTACTGACTGGCTGTCTGCTCTACTGTTACTGACTGGCTGTCTGCTCTACTGTGACCGACTGGCTGTCTGCTCTACTGTGACTGACTGGCTGTCTGCTCTACTGTGACTGACTGGCTGTCTGCTCTACTGTGACTGACTGGCTGTCTGCTTTACTGTGACTGACTGGCTGTCTACTCTACTATTACTGACTGGCTGTCTGCTCTACTGTGACTGACTGGCTGTCTGCTCTACTGTGACTGACTGGCTGTCTGCTCTACTGTGACTGACCGGCTGTCTGCTCTACTGTGTACTGACTGGCTGTCTGCTCTACTGTGACTGACTGGCTGTCTGCTCTACTGTTACTGACTGGCTGTCTGCTCTACTGTGACTCGACTGGCTGTCTGCTCTACTGTGACTGACTGGCTGTCTGCTCTACTGTTACTGACTGGCTGTCTGCTCTACTGTGACTGACTGGCTGTCCTGCTCTACTGTGACTGACTGGCTGTCTGCTCTACTGTGACTGACTGGGTGTCTGCTCTACTGTGACTGACTGGCTGTCTGCTCTACTGTGACTGACGGGTGTCTGCTCTACTATTACTGACTGGCTGTCTGCTCTACTGTGACTGACTGGCTGTCTGCTCTACTGTGACTGACTGGCTGTCTGCTCTACTGTGACTGACTGGGTGTCTGCTCTACT
>NW_027037923.1:7500-23840 GCF_034236695.1 Oncorhynchus nerka | reverse complement strand
TCCCAACCACTAGCTCCCCAGCCCCAGCCTCCTCTACTCCATCTCCCACCCAACCACTAGCTCCCCAGCCTCCTCTACTCCATCTCCCTCCCAACCACTAGCTCCCCAGCCTCCTCTTCTCCGTCTCCCTCCCAACCACTAGCTCCCCAGCCCCAGCCTCCTCTACCCCCTTCTCCCTCCCAACCACTAGCTCCCCAGCCACAGCCTCTCTACTCCATCTCCTCCCAACCACTAGCTCCCCAACCTCCTCTACTCCAGCTCCCTCCCAACCACTAGCTCCCCAGCCTCCTCTACTCCATCTCCCTCCCAACCACTAGCTCCCCAGCCTCCTCTACTCCGTCTCCCTCCCAACCACTAGCTCCCCAGCCTCCTCTACTCCATCTCCCTCCCAACCACTAGCTCCTCAGCCCCAGCCTCCTCTACTCCATCTCCCTCCCAACCACTAGCTCCACAGCCTCCTCTACTCCATCTCCCTCCCAACCACTAGCTCATCAGCCTCCTCTACTCCATCTCCCTCCCAACCACTAGCTCCCCAGCCCCCTCTACTCCTTCTCCCTCCCAACCACTAGCTCCCCAGCCACCTCTACTCCATCTCCCTCCCAACCACTAGCTCCCCAGCCTCCTCTACTCCATCTCCCTCCCAACCACTGGCTCCCCAGCCTCCTCTTCTCCGTCTCCCTCCCAACCTCTAGCTCCCCAGCCCCAGCCTCCTCTACTCCGTCTCCCTCCCAACCACTAGCTCCCCAACCTCCTCTACTCCATCTCACTCCCAACCACTAGCTCCCCAGCCTCCTCTACTCCATATCCCTCCCAACCACTAGCTCCCAGCCCCAGCCTCCTCTACTCCATCTCCCTCCCAACCACTAGCTCCCCAACCCCAGCCTCCTCTACTCCATCTCCCACCCAACCACTAGCTCCCCAGCCTCCTCTACTCCATCTCCCTCCCAACCACTAGCTCCCCAGCCTCCTCTTCTCCGTCTCCCTCCCAACCACTAGCTCCCCAGCCCCAGCCTCCTCTACCCCGTCTCCCTCCCAACCACTAGCTCCCCAGCCACAGCCTCCTCTACTCCATCTCCCTCCCAACCACTAGCTCCCCAACCTCCTCTACTCCATCTCCCTCCCAACCACTAGCTCCCCAGCCTCCTCTACTCCCATCTCCCTCCCAACCCTAGCTCCACAGCCCCAGCCTCCTCTCCATCTCACCTTCCCACTAGCTCCCCAGCCTCCTCTACTCCATCTCCCTCCCCAACCATAGCTCCCCAGCCTCTCTTCTCCGTCTCCCCTCAACCACTAGCTCCCCCAGCCCCAGCCTCCTCCCTTTCATCTCACCCAACCACTAGCTCCCAGTCTGTCTCTCTCTACTCTCTCTCCCAACCACTAGCTCCCAGTCACAACCTCCTCTTGCCCATCTCCCTCCAACCACTAGCTCCAAGCCCAAACCTCGTCTACTACATCTCCTCCCAACCACTAGCTCCCATCCCCAGCTCCTCTACTTCCATCTCTCCAAACTACCAGCTCCAGCCCCAACCTCCTCTACTACATCTCCCTCCCAACCACTAGCTCCAGCCCCAACCTCTCTACTCCATCTCCTCCCAACCAACTCCTTCCCCAATACTCCCTCCATCTCCCTCCCCAACCACTAGCTCCAAGCCCCAGCCTCCTCTACCATCTCCTCCCAACCACCTAGCTCCAAGCCCCAGCCTCTCTACTCCATCTCCTCCCAACCACTAGCTCCAACCCAACCTCCTCTACTTCCATTCCTCCCAACCACTAGCTCCCAGCCTCCTCTGCTCCATCTCACTCCCAACCACTAGCTCCCCAAACTCTCCTACTTCCGTCTTCCTCCCAACCTCCCCTCTCTCCATCTCCTCCCAACCACTAGTTTCCCAGTCTCATCCTCCTCTACTCCATCTCCCACCCAACCCACTAGCTCCAGTCACAGCCTCCTTGCATCATCTCCTCCCAACCAGCTCCCAGTCACAACCTCCTCCTCCATCTCCTCCCAACCACTGGCTCCCAGTCACAACCTCCCCTCTACTCCATCTCCCCTCCCAACCACTTAGCTCCCAGTCACAACCTCTCTACTCCATCTCCCTCCCAACCACTAGCTCCAAGCCCAAACCTCCTCTACTACATCTCCTCCCAACCACTAGCCCCATCCCCAACCTCTCTACTACATCTCCCTCCCAACCACTAGCTCCCAGCCCCAACCTCCTCTACTACATCTCCCTCCCAACCACTAGCTCTAGCCCCAACCTCCCCTACTACATCTCCTCCAAGCACTAGCCCCAACCCCAATCACCTCTACTACATCTCCCTCCCAACCACTAGCTCCAAGCCCCAACCTCCTCTACTACATTCCCTCAGCCACTAGCTCCTGAAGCCCTACAACCTCCTTTACTACATCTCCTCCAACCACTAGCCTCAGCACCAACCTCTCTACTCCATTCTCCTCCCAACCATCAGATCCCCAGCCTCTCTCATCTATCTTCACCTCCCAACCACCAGCTCCCAGCCCCAGCCTCTCTACTCCATCTGACCACTGCTGAAACCTCTCTGCTCCGTCTCCTTCTGAACCACCAGGCCTCCTGTGCCTCCTCTACCTCCATTCGTCCCAACCACGAGCTGATGAACCTCCTATCATCACCCTCCATCAACCACTAGCTCCCCCAGCCCTGAACCTCCTCCTACTCCATCACCCTCCCAACCACTAGCTCATCTGTCCTTATATTTCTCCCAACCACTTTGACCAACCTCGCCTCCGTCTCCTCCCAACCACTTTGGGCTCCCAGCCCCAACCTATCCGTACTCGATCACCTTAACCACTAGCTCCCCTGACCTTCTACCCATCTTCCCTCCAAATCACTAGCCTGAGCCCCAACATTTCTCTCTCCATCACCCTCCCAACCACTAGCTCATTTGAACCTCTTCTGCTTCCCATCTCCTCCCAACCACTGAGCTCCCCATGACCCAGCCTCCATCGCCTCCCCAACCACCAGCTCCCTGGTGCCCCAACCGCCTCCCCTACCCATCTCCTCCCAACCACTAGCTCCCCAGCCACAGCCTCCTCTACTCCATCTCCCTCCGAACCACTAGCTCCCCAGCCTCCTCTACTCCATCACCCTCCCAACCACTAGCTCCCCAGCCTCCTCTACTCCATCTCCCTCCCAACCACTAGCTCCCAGCCTCCTCTACTCCATCTCCCTCCCAACCACTAGCTCCCCAGCCTCCTCTACTCCATCTCCCTCCCAACCACTAGCTCCCCAGCCTCCTCTACTCCATCTCCCAGCCCCAACCTCCTCTACTCCATCTCCCTCCCAACCACTAGCTCCCCAGCCTCCTCTACTCCATCTCCCAGCCCCAACCTCCTCTACTCCATCTCCCTCCCAACCACTGGCTCCCCAGCCCCAGCCTCCATCTCCCTCCCAACCACTAGCTCCCCAGCCCCAACCTCCTCTACTCCATCTCCCTCCCAACCACTAGCTCCCCAGCCACAGCCTCCTCTACTCCATCTCCCTCCGAACCACTAGCTCCCCAGCCTCCTCTACTCCATCTCCCTCCCAACCACTAGCTCCCCAGCCTCCTCTACTCCATCTCCCAGCCCCAACCTCCTCTACTCCATCTCCCTCCCAACCACTAGCTCCCCAGCCTCCTCTACTCCATCTCCCTCCCAACCACTAGCTCCCAGACCCAACCTCCTCTACTCCATCACCCTCCCAACCACTAGCTCCCCAACCTCCTCTACTCCATCTCCCTCCCAACCACTAGCTCCCCAGCCTCCTCTACTCCATCTCCCAGCCCCAACCTCCTCTACTCCATCTCCCTCCCAACCACTAGCTCCCAGCCTACTCTACTCCATTTCCCTCCCAACCAATAGCTCCCCAGCCTCCTCTACTCCATCTCCCTCCCAACCACTAGCTCCCCAGCCTCCTCTACTCCATCTCCCTCCCAACCACTAGCTCCCCAGCCTCCTCTACTCCATCTCCCAGCCCCAACCTCCTCTACTCCATCTCCCTCCCAACCACTAGCTCCCCAGCCTCCTCTACTCCATCTCCCAGCCCCAACCTCCTCTACTCCATCTCCCTCCCAACCACTAGCTCCCCAACCTCCTCTACTCCATCTCCCTCCCAACCACTAGCTCCCCAGCCCCAGCCTCCTCTACTCCATCTCCCTCCCAACCACTAGCTCCCCAGCCTCCTCTACTCCTTCTCCCTCCCAACCACTAGCTCCCCAGCCTCCTCTACTCCATCTCCCTCCCAACCACTAGCTCCCCAGCCTCCTCTACTCCATCTCCCTCCCAACCACTAGCTCCCCAGCCTCCTCTACTCCATCTCCCTCCCAACCACTAGCTCCCCAGCCTCCTCTACACCATCTCCCTCCCAACCACTAGCTCCCAGCCCCAGCCTCCATCTCCCTCCCAACCACTAGCTCCCAGCCTCCTCTACTCCGTCTCCCTCCCAACCACTAGCTCCCCAGCCCCAGCCTCCTCTACTCCTTCTCCCTCCCAACCACTAGCTCCCCAGCCTCCTCTACTCCATCTCCCTCCCAACCACTAGCTCCCCAGCCTCCTCTACTCCATCTCCCTCCCAACCACTAGCTCCCCAGCCCCAACCTCCTCTACTCCATCTCCCTCCCAACCACTAGCTCCCAGGCCCAACCTCCTCTACTCCATCTCCCTCCAGACCACTAGCTCCCAGCCTCTTCTACTCTGTCTCCCTCCTCCACTCTGTCTCCCTCCTCTACTCCATCTTCCTCAACCACTAGCTCCCAGCCCCAGCCTCCATCTCCCTCCCAACCTCCATCTCCAGCCCTCCTGGCCCCCCTACAGTTCAGGCTGATTTGTTTTGCTGCTCTGCGGGAGAGGGAACCCTCGACTACAGCTGGAAAGGGGTTTTAATCTCAGAGACCATTACATCTCTGCTTGTTCCTCAGCGGATGGGCTTGTTTTGGTGAGATATGTGTTGGCTTTACAGCGATAATGACGTGTCCCAGACTCCTTTAAGGGGCTTGGAGGCTTGGATTGTGTTGCCCCCCTGTGCCTCAGTACCAATTGTGAATACCTGGAAATAAACACAAGATGTGGATTGTGGCTGTATCTCCTAGGCAATATAGTCAGCTTGTTATTGGTGGCCAATCTCCTCTGCTTGTTTTATCTGTTAGTTTTAACATTGATTTCAATAAAATGTAGCTGTTTGTTTAAAGTTAGATTTAGAGGGAATGTAGCTCTGTTTGTTTTAAAGTTAGATTTAGAGGGGAATGTGCTGTTTGTTTAAAGTTAGATTTAGAGGGGGGGATGTAGCTGTTTGTTTTAAGTGTGATTTGTTTTCAGATGATACCTATTTGTTTAAGTTAGATTTAGATTTCTTCATATGTTTAAACTTCTACGTTTGAGGGGATTCTTTTGTTTAAAGTTAGATTTAGAAGCTTTCTTCTTTGTTTGAAATTAGATCTTAGAGGGGATGTGGTTGTTGTTTCCATTAGTACAGAACTCTGTGAATTTGGTGCAGAGCAGGATTGTGTTGGTTGGAACAAAACAATCAGAATGTTCACATGGTTTAAAGTTAGATTTAAGGGACAAAGGAAGGACCCTGTGTTACTGTGTTACTGTGTTACTGTAGCTCTCATATAACCAGTTAGATTTGTGGGGGACTGTGTTTGTTTTACTGTGTTACTTTGTCTTGTATAGCCAAAGTTAGATTTAGAGGGGGGTGTTACTGTGTTAGATTTGGGGGGATGCACAGCCCTGCGTTTGTTTTACTGTCCGTGTTACTGTGTTACTGTGTCTCATATAGCCCTGGCCCTGTTTTGTTACTGTGTTACTGGGTTACTGTCTCTTAAAAGTTAGATTTACAGCCCTGTGTTGCTGTTTTAAAGTGTTAGATGTTACTGTGTTACTGTTTGTTTGAAGTTAGATTTGTGTGTTGGATGTTACTGTTTGTTTTAAAGCCCTGATTTAGAGGAGTTATGTTTGTTTTAAAGTTAGATTTAGAGGGGGGATCAACCTGTTTGTTTTGACTGTGTTGCTGTTTGTTGCAAAGTTAGATTTGACCGGGTGTTTTTTGTCTTCATTAGCCACAACCCTGATGTTACTGTGTCTTCATATAAGTTAGCCCTGTGGGGGATGTATTTGTTTCTCAAGTAGATTTACAACCCTGTTACTGTGTTTAATATAACCACAGGGGGGATGTGTTTACTGTTAGTCTCTCATATAACCACAACCCTGTGTTACTGTGTTTGTTTAAAGTTAGATTTACAGCCCTGTGTTACTGTGTTTAATATAACCACGGCCCTGTGTTACTGTGTCTTCATATAAGACAGCCCTGTGTTACTGTGTTACTGTCATCATAACCACATCCCTGTGTTACTGTGTTACTGTTTTCATATAACCATGAGCCCTGTGTTACTGTTTACTGTCTCTCATTAGATTTGACAGCCCTGTGTTACTGTGTTACTGTTTTAAATTAGACCAGAGCCCCAGTGTTACTGTGTTTCATATAACCACAGCCCTGTGTTACTGTGTTACTGTCTCTCATATAACCACAGGGGGTGTTACTGTTTGTTTATAACCACAGCCCTGTGTTACTGTTTGTTTTCATATAACAGCCCTGTGTTGCTGTGTTACTGTAAGTTACTGTCTCTCATATAACCACAACCCTGTTTTGTTACTGTGTTTCTCATATAACCACAACCCTGTGTTACTGTGTTACTGTCTCTCATATAACCACAACCCTGTGTTACTGTGTTACTGTGTCTCATATAACCACAACCCCTGTGTTACTGTCTCTCATATAACCACAGCCCTGTGTTACTGTGTTACTGTCTTATATAACTGTGTTACTGTGTTACTGTGTCTCATATAACCACAGCCCCGTGTTACTGTGTTCATACACCTGTGTTACTGTGTTACTGTGTCTCATATAACCACAACCCTGTGTTACTGTGTTACTGTGTTACTGTGTCTCTCCCTATAACCACAACCCTGTGTTACTGTGTTCTGTGATCTCATTACCACAACCCTGTGTTACTGTGTTACTGTGTTACTGTGTCCCTCATATAACCACAGCCCTGTGTTACTGTGTTACTGTGTTAGTGTCTCTCATATAACCACAACCCTGTGTTACTGTGTTATATAACCACAGCCCTGTGTTACTGTGTCTCTATAACCACAACCCTGTGTTACTGTGTCTACTATAACCACAGCCCTGTGTTACTGTGTCTCTCATATAACCACAGCCCTGTGTTACTTACTGTGTTACTGTGCCCTGTGTTACTGTGTTACTGTGTTACTGTGTAACCACAACCCTGTGTTACTGTGTCTACTGTATAACCACAACCCTGTGTTACTGTGTCTCTCATATAACCACAGCCCTGTGTTACTGTGTTACTGTGTCTCATAGAACCACAGCCCTGTGTTACTGTGTCTCTCATATAACAACCCTGTGTTACTGTGTCTCTCATAGAACCACAGCCCTGTGATACTGTGTCTCCTCATATAACCACAACCCTGTGTTGCTGTGTTCATATAACCACAACCCTGTGTTACTGCGTTACTGTGTTGAGTGTGTTACTGTGTTGTGTTACTGTGTTACCATATTACCACAGCCCTGTGTTACTGTGCCTCATCATATAACTGTGTTACCGTGTTACTGTGTTACTGTCTCTCATAGAACCACAGCCCTGTGTTACTGTGTTACTGTCTCTCTCATATAACCACAGCCCTGTGTTACTGTGTTTACTGTGTCTCATATAACCACAGCCCTGTGTTACTGTGTTACTGTCTCTCATATAACCAGCACAACCTGTGTTACTGTCTCTCTTAGACCACAGCCCTGTGTTACTGTCTCTCATATAACCACAGCCCTGTGTTACTGTCTCATATAACCACAGCCCTGTGTTACTGTGTTACTGTGTTAGTGTGTTACTGTGTTACTGTGTTACAACCCTGTGTTACTGTCTCTCATATAACCACAGCCCTGTGTTACTGTGTTCTCATATAACCACAGCCCTGTGTTACTGTGTTACTGTCTCCTCATATAACCACAACCCTGTGTTACTGTGTTACTGTCTGTGTCTCATATAACCACAGCCCTGTGTTACTGTGTTACTGTCTCTCATAGAACCACAGCCCTGTGTTACTGTGTTACTGTCTCTCATATATCCAGAGCCCTGTGTTACTGTTACTTGTCTCTCATATAACCACAGCCCTGTGTTACTGTGTTACTGTCTCTCATATAACCACAGCCCTGTGTTACTGTCTTACATATAACCACAGCCCTGTGTTACTGTCTCTCATATAACCACAGCCCTGTGTTACTGTCTCTCATATAACCACAGCCCTGTGTTACTGTGTTACTGTGTTACTGTGTTACTGTCTCTCATATAACCACAACCCTGTGTTACTGTCTCATATAACCACAGACCTGTGTTACTGTCTCTCATATAACCACAGCCCTGTGTTACTGTGTTACTGTCTCTCATATAACCACAGCCCTGTGTTACTGTGTGTTACTGTCTCTCATATAACCACAGCCCTGTGTTACTGTGTTACTGTTCCTCATATAACCACAGCCTGTGTTACTGTGTTACTGTCATATAACCACAGCCCTGTGTTACTGTGTTACTCTCTCATATACCACAACCCTGTGTTACTGTGTTACTGTCTCTCATATAACCACAACCCTGTGTTACTGTGTTACTGTCTCATATAACCACAGCCCTGTGTTACTGTGTTACTGTCTCTCATATAACCACAGCCCTGTGTTACTGTCTTCTCATGTTACTGTGTTACTGTCTCTCATATAACCACAGTCCCCTGTGTTTTACTGTGTACTGTCTCTCATATAACCACAGCCCTGTGTTACTGTGTTACTGTCTGTCTCATATAACCACAGCCCTGTGTTACTGTGTCTCATATAACCACAGCCCTGTGTTACTGTGTCTCTCATATAACCACAGCCCTGTGTTACTGTGTTACTGTCTCATAAACCACAGCCCTGTGTTACTGTGTTACTGTGTTCATATAACCACAGCCCTGTGTTACTGTGTTACTGTGTCTCTCATATAACCACAGCCCTGTGTTACTGTGTTACTGTCTCTCATATAACCACAGCCCTGTGTTACTGTGTCTGTGTTACTCATATAACCACAGCCCTGTGTTACTGTGTTACTGTCTCTCATATAACCACAACCCTGTGTTACTGTGTTACTGTGTTACTGTGTTACTGTGTCTCATATAACCACATCCCTGTGTTACTGTGTTACTGTCTTATATAACCACAACCCTGTGTTACTGTGTCTCATATAACCACAGCCCTGTGTTACTGTCTCTCATATACCACAGCCCTGTGTTACTGTCTTCATATAACCAGCCCTGTGTTACTGTGTTACTGTGTTACTGTGTTACTGTCTCTCATAACCACAGCCCTGTGTTACTGTGTCTCTCATATAACCAAACCCTGTGTTACTGTGTGTCTCATATAACCACAACCCTGTGTTACTGTGTCTCTCATATAACCACAGCCCTGTGTTTACTGTCTCTCATATAACCACAGCCCTGTGTTACTGTGTTACTGTGTCTGTCTCTCATATAACCACAGCCCTGTGTTACTGTGTTCTCTATATAACCAAACTCCTGTGTTACTGTGTGTTACTCCTCTATATAACCACAACCCTGTGTTACTGTGTTACTGTCTCTCATATAACCACAGCCCTGTGTTACTGTCTCTCATATAACCACAGCCCTGTGTTACTGTCTCTCATATAACCACAACCCTGTGTTACTGTGTTACTGTGTTCTCATATAACCACAAACCCTGTGTTACTGTGTTACTGTGTTACTGTGTTACTGTGTCTCATATAACCACAACCCTGTGTTACTGTGTCTCTCATATAACCACAGCCATGTGTTACTGTGTCTCTCATATAACCACAGCCCTGTGTTACTGTGTCTCTCATATAACCACAGCCCTGTGTTACTGTGTCTCTCATATAACCACAGCCCTGTGTTACTGTGTCTCTCGTATAACCACAGCCCTGTGTTACTGTGTCTCTCATAGAACCACAAGCCTGTGTTACTGTGTCTCTGTCTCTCATATAACCACATCCCTGTCTGCTTGGGTCTCTGTGTCTCTCTCCCTCCCTGAGAAACTGGGACAGGCCATTCATCATGTTGGGGTCGTGCTCCTTCAGAGCCTACTGTTGACAGAGCTATTAGCCGTTAATCCCTCAAGGACACAGCAGGGCCTAACCTTTGACCCTGGCCCCCATCGACAGGTATGGGAACGCGGGTCACTACGACATGTTCAGCGTCTGTTGCTGTTACGTTGACGGCTCTAGTATATCTGAGGTGGTGGTGATTCATTTCCTATGTGAAAATGCTAGTGGGCAGTGTGTGTGTGTGTGTGTGTCTGGGTCTGTTGGTGTGTCTGTGTGTGTGTCTGGGTCTGTGAGTGTCTGGGTCTGTGTGTGTGTCTCTGTGTGTGTGTGTGTCTGGGTCTGTGTGTGTGTGTGTGTGTGTGTGTGTGTGTGTGTGTGTGTGTGTGTGTGTGTGTGTGTGTGTGTGTGTGTGTGTGTGTGTGTGTCTGTGTGTGTGTCTGTGTGTGTGTGTGTGTGTGTGTGTGTGTGTGTGTGTGTGTGTGACTGTGTGTGTGTCTGTGTGTGTGTGTGTCTCTGTGTGTTTGTGTGTGTCTCTCTCTCTCTCTGTGTGTGTGTGTGTGTGTGTGTGTGTGTGTGTGTGTGTGTGTGTGTGTGTGTGTGTGTGTGTGTGCGTGTGTGTGCGTGTGTGTGTGTGTGTGTGTTGGTAGGCCTATTTAATGCCTGAGAAGTGAAATAATGTCATAGTGGCCACACCTTGAAGGTATATTTTCCTAGAAATCCTCCCCTCACTTCTTTGCCCTCTGGGGAATCTGTCCACGTTGTTATCTAGTGTCGTATTGTACCACACTCTCCTCTCCTTATCACTTCTACATCCCAGCATGCAACTTTCCTTATCACTTCCCCTACCCAGCATCATCTCTCCTTAACACTTCTACTACCCAGCATCCATCTCTCCTTATCACTTCTACATCCCAGCATGCAACTTTCCCTTATCACTTCCCCCTACCCAGCATCATCTCTCCTTAACACTTCTACTACATTTACATTTACATTTAAGTCATTTAGCAGACGCTCTTATCCAGAGCGACTTACAAATTGGTGCATTCACCTTATGACATCCAGTGGAACAGTAGTGCATCTAAATCTTTTAAGGGGGGTGAGAAAGATTACTTATCCTAACCTAGGCATTCCTTAAAGAGGTGGGGTTTCAGGTGTCTCCGGAATGGTGATTGATTGACTACTACCCAGCATCCATCTCTCCCTTTCCACCACTTCCATCTCTCCTACCCAGCAGCATCCATCTTCTCTCCTTACCACTTCTACTACCCAGCATCCATCTCTCCTTACCACTTCTCCTACCCAGCATCCATATCTTTCTTTCCACTTCACTTCTCCTCCTTTCCACTTCCAGCATCCATCTCTTCTTACTACCACTTCTCCTACCCAGCATCCATCTCTCCTTACCTACTACCCAGCATCCATCTCTCCTTTCCACTTCTACTACCCAGCATCCATCTCTCCATTCCACTTCTACATCCATCTCTCCTTTCCACTTCTACTACCCAGCATCCATCTCCTTTCCACTCTCTACCCAGCATCCATCACTTCTAGTACCCAGCATCCATCTCTCCTTACACTTCTACTACCCAGCATCCAACTCTCCGTGCCACTTCTAGTACCCAGCATCCATCTCTCCTTTCCACTTCTACTACCCAGCATCCAACTCTCCGTGCCACTTCTAGTACCCAGCATCCATCTCTCCATTCCACTCCCCAGCATCCATCTCTCCTTTTCCACTCTACTACCCAGCATCCATCTTCCTTCCACTTCTACTACCCAGCATCCATCTCTTCTCCTTTTCTGCAGCATCCATCTCTCCTTTCCACTTCTACTACCAGCATCCAACTCTCCGTGCCACTTCTAGTACCCAGCATCCATCTCTCCTTTCCACTTCTACTACCCAGCATCCAACTCTCCGTGCCACTTCTAGTACCCAGCATCCATCTCTCCTTTCCACTTCTACTACCCAGCATCCACTCTCCGGCAATAGAGCCAAGAGGAATATTGATGCAGGGAATTCACAAACCTACTATTAAAGTTAAAGGCGCAGCCCGAAGCCATCTGTTACTCAGGTGAAATATACCTCCTAATGCATAGGTATGGTCTGTCTGGTGGATTCTATTTCCTATACCGTCGTGCACATACACACACACACACACACACACAACAAAAACGAGGAGTCTTATTGGCCAAATGTAATCTTAACACGGAACAAGAAGTAAAGCCTCTAGAGAGTGAACATCCTATTTTTCAATTTCACTCGTGAGGAAAATAGGAAGAATCTGTAATTCTACCAACGAGGAGAGGTGCATGCTGGGTAGTAGAAATGCCCGCAGAGGTTGTGTATCGGGAACGATATAGTATCGAGGCAATGTTGTATATAGTGTAACAAAAAAATATAATAAACAATTCCTCTGCATCTCCACCTCAGAGTCCTCTAGACTCAAGTTGTCTGCTACGGACCCACCAATTATAGTACGCCTGTCGTTGTGTCAATACGAATCACACAGCTCTTTTCAAACACGTTGTAGGTGCACAACGTCACACTTTAATAAGAGATTCAGAACAAACAGACAGGGAGCAGATTCATTCCCATACGTTCAAGTGTCAAACATGAAAGAAACATATTTATTTTTTGTGGTTTTTCTTCATCTAAACTTGAGATGTTTTATTTATTTATTTAATTTATTTATTTTATTTATTTATTTAATTTATTTATTCTCCTCATTTCTAATCAATATTTGTCAGCGATGCCTGATTGCATTCGACCAGAAATGCAATTCAATGGTGACTTCAATGCACCTGAAATCAATGCTGATCGACGATCCAGGAAATTACTTGTGTCTTGAAACCTGCGAGCTTTAACAAGAGAGAAATACCCTGCCAATAGCATTACCTTAACTGACAATCGTATTCATTTCCAAGGGGCCAAAAACTTCACAGTCGTAGCTACAATCTCACCTACTTTTTATTTATTTTTTTATTTTTTTTTGGGGTCCACAGAATTGAAGCGTGGAATGACTTGGTCAAAGTTAAACTTTAGGACTTGATTTGTTTGTTCTACTGCAGAACCCAGAAACGGATATGAAATAGAGATAGAAGGATGCCTGGCCTTAGCCAACCCCTTGTTGTGTTTGTGTGTGTGTGTGTGTGTGTGTGTGTGTGTGTGTGTGTGTGTGTGTGTGTGTGTGTGTGTGTGTGTGTGTGTCTGTGTGTGTGCGTGTGTGTGTGTATGTGTGTCTGTGTGTGTGTGTGTGTGTGTGTGTGTGTGTGTGTGTGTGTATGTGTGTGTGTGTGTCTGTGTGTGTGTGTGTGTGTGTGTGTGTATGGTGTGTATGTGTGTCTCTGTGTGCCTCGGTTAGTATTCCCACAGTGGTAGTTTCTAGGCAGTATTAGTCCTTGCCTCTCTACAGTCGGCTGGCGGGCCTTTCACCCATGTGTGTCTGAATGTGAGTTTGATGTGTGTGTGTGTGTGTATGCGTGTGTGTGTGTGTGTGTGTGTGGGTGTGTGTGTGAGAGAGAGAGAGAGAGAGAGAGAGAGAGAGAGAGAGCTGGAGCACTAAAGAGTTACCCCCTCACCCTTCACATGTACTGTGTTACTGACAGGAAGTCACCCTCACCACATGTATCAGGTTACTGACAGGAAGTCACCACCTCACCCTTCACATGTATCAGGTTACTGACTAGACAGGAAGTCCCCCCCTCACCCTTCACATGTATCATGTTACTGACAGGAAGTCACCACCTCACCCTTCACATGTATCAGGTTACTGACAGGAAGTCACCACCTCACCCTTCACATGTATCAGGTTACTGTTTAGACAGGAAGTAACCCCTCACCCTTCACATGTACCAGGTTACTGACAGGAAGTCACCACCTCACCCTTCACATGTATCAGGTTACTGACAGGAAGTCACCACCTCACCCTTCACATGTATCAGGTTACTGACAGGAAGTCACCACCTCACCTCTCACATGTATCAGGTTACTGACAGGAAGTCACCCCCTCACCCTTCACATGTATCAGGTTACAGACAGGAAGTCACCACCTCACCCTTCACATGTATCAGGTTACTGTTTAGACAGGAAGTAACCCCTCACTCCTTCACATGTATCAGGTTACTGACAGGAAGTCCCCCCCCTCACCCTGCACATGTATCAGGTTACTGACAGGAAGTCCCCCCCTCACCCTTCACATGTATCAGGTTACTGACAGGACGTCCCCCCTCACCCTTCACATGTATCAGGTTACTGACAGGAAGTCCCCCCCTCACCCTTCACATGTATCAGGTTACTGACAGGAAGTCCCCCCCTCACCCTTCACATGTATCAGGTTACTGACAGGAAGTACCCCCTCACCCTTCACATGTATCAGGTTACTGACAGGAAGTACCCCCCTCACCCTTCACATGTATCAGGTTACTGACAGGAAGTCCCCCTCACCCTTCACATGTATCAGGTTACTGACAGGAAGTCCCCCCTCACCCTTCACATGTATCAGGTTACTGACAGGAAGTCCCCTCACCTCTTCACATGTATCAGGTTACTGACAGGAAGTACCCCCCTCACCCTTCACATGTATCAGGTTACTGACAGGAAGTACCCCCCCTCACCCTTCACATGTATCAGGTTACTGACAGGAAGTCCCCCCTCACCCTTCACATGTATCAGGTTACTGACAGGAAGTACCCCTCACCCTTCACATGTATCAGGTTACTGACAGGAAGTCCCCCTCACCTCTTCACATGTATCAGGTTACTGACAGGAAGTCCCCCTCACCCTTCACATGTATCAGGTTACTGACAGGAAGTCCCCCCTCACCCTTCATATGTGCTCAGGTTTCTGGCAGGAAGGTGTTTCAGCTCCTCTCCCCTCTCCTCCCTCTCACACCCTTTCCTACTCTCCTCCCTCTCACCCCCTCATCCACCCCCTCCTCCGTCTCACCCTCTCCTCTCCCTCTCCTCCCTCTCACCCCCGCCCCCCCTCCTCCTCCCTCTCAGTCCAGGAATCTATTTTTAGGTCCCTGGCCACCACAACCACAGATCACTGGCAATTTAACAAGAAGGATGGGCCATGTAATGTCCCAATGGAGGGACGGCAATAACACAATGTCATTCACGGGACCTTTGGTGTCAGATAACCAGGAAGAGAGAGAAGAGACAGAACATTCCTGGGACCTTTGGTGTCAGATACCCAGGAAGAGAGAAGAGACAGAACATTCACGGGACCTTTGGTGTCAGATAACCAGGGACAGAGAGAGAAGAGACAGAACATTCACGGGACATTTGGTGTCAGATAACCAGGGACAGAGAGAGAAGAGACAGAACATTCACGGGACCTTTGGTGTCAGATAACCAGGGAGAGAGAGAGAAGAGACAGAACATTCACGGGACCTTTGGTGTCAGATAACCAGGGAGAGAGAAGAGACAGAACATTCACGGGACCTTTGGTGTCAGATAACCAGGGAGAGAGAAGAGACAGAACATTCACGGGACCTTTGGTGTCAGATAACCAGGGAGAGAGAAGAGACAGAACATTCACGGGACCTTTGGTGTCAGATAACCAGGGAGAGAGAAGAGACAGAACATTCACGGGACCTTTGGTGTCAGATAACCAGGGAGAGAGAAGAGACAGAACATTCATGGGACCTTTGGTGTCAGAAAACCAGGAAGAGAGAGAGAAGAGACAGAACATTCACGGGACCTTTGGTGTCAGATAACCAGGGACAGAGAGAGAAGAGACAGAACATTCACGGGACATTTGGTGTCAGATAACCAGGGACAGAGAGAGAAGAGACAGAACATTCACGGGACCTTTGGTGTCAGATAACCAGGGAGAGAGAGAGAAGAGACAGAACATTCACGGGACCTTTGGTGTCAGATAACCAGGGAGAGAGAAGAGACAGAACATTCACGGGACCTTTGGTGTCAGATAACCAGGGAGAGAGAAGAGACAGAACATTCACGGGACCTTTGGTGTCAGATAACCAGGGAGAGAGAAGAGACAGAACATTCACGGGACCTTTGGTGTCAGATAACCAGGGAGAGAGAAGAGACAGAACATTCACGGGACCTTTGGTGTCAGATAACCAGGGAGAGAGAAGAGACAGAACATTCACGGGACCTTTGGTGTCAGATAACCAGGGAGAGAGAAGAGACAGAACATTCATGGGACCTTTGGTGTC
>NW_027037923.1:0-2500 GCF_034236695.1 Oncorhynchus nerka | reverse complement strand
TGCTGTTACCTAGTCCTCTTCATCCCTCTGCTGATATCAAGTCCTCCTCCCTCTGCTGTTATCTAGCCCTCCTCCTCCCTCTGCTGTTATCTAGCCCTCCCTCTCCCTCTGCTGTTATCTAGCCCTCCTCCTCCCTCTGCTGTTATCTAGTCCTCCTCCTCCTTCTGCTGTTAACTAGTCCTCCTCCTCCCTCTGCTGTTATCTAGCCCTCCTCCTCCCTCTGCTGTTATCTAGTCCTCCTCCTCCCTCTGCTGTTATCTAGCCCTCCTCCTCCCTCTGCTGTTATCTAGTCCTCCTCCTCCCTCTGCTGTTATCTAGCCCTCCTCCTCCCTCTGCTGTTATCTAGCCCTCCTCCTCCCTCTGCTGTTATCTAGTCCTCCTCCTCCCTCTGCTGTTATCTAGTCCTCCTCCTCCCTCTGCTGTTATCTAGTCCTCCTCCTCCCTCTGCTGTTATCTAGTCCTCCTCCTCCCTCTGCTGTTATCTAGTCCTCCTCCTCCCTCTGCTGTTATCTAGTCCTCCTCCTCCCTCTGCTGTTATCTAGCCTCCTCCTCCCTCTGCTGTTATCTAGTCCTCCTCCTCCCTCTGCTGTTATCTAGTCCTCCTCCTCCCTCTGCTGTTATCTAGTCCTCCTCCTCCCTCTGCTGTTATCTAACCCTCCTCCCTCTGCTGTTATCTAGTCCTCCTCCTCCCTCTGCTGTTATCTAGCCCTCCTCCTCCCTCTGCTATTATCTAGTCCTCCTCCTCCCTCTGCTGTTATCTAACCCTCCTCCCTCTGCTGTTATCTAGTCCTCCTCCTCCCTCTGCTGTTATCTAGCCCTCCTCCTCCCTCTGCTGTTACCTAGCCCTCCTCCCTCTGCTGTTATCTAGCCCTCCTCCCTCTGCTGTTATCTAGCCCTCCTCCTCCCTCTGCTGTTACCTAGCCCTCCTCCTCCCTCTGCTGTTATCTAGTCCTCCTCCTCCCTCTGCTGTTATCTAGTCCTCCTCCTCCCTCTGCTGTTATCTAGTCCTCCTCCTCCCTCTGCTGTTATCTAGTCCTCCTCCTCCCTCTGCTGATATCAAGTCCTCCTCCTACTGCTGTTATCTAGCCCTCCTCCTCCCTCTGCTGTTATCTAGTCCTCCTCCTCCCTCTGCTGTTATCTAGCCCTCCTCCTCCTCTGCTATTATCTAGTCCTCCTCCTCCCTCTGCTGTTATCTAACCCTCCTCCCTCTGCTGTTATCTAGTCCTCCTCCTCCCTCTGCTATTATCTAGTCCTCCTCCTCCCTCTGCTGTTATCTAACCCTCCTCCCTCTGCTGTTATCTAGTCCTCCTCCTCCCTCTGCTATTATCTAGTCCTCCTCCTCCCTCTGCTATTATCTAGTCCTCCTCCTCCCTCTGCTATTATCTAGTCCTCCTCCTCCCTCTGCTGTTATCTAGTCCTCCTCCTCCCTCTGCTGTTATCTAGTCCTCCTCCTCCCTCTGCTGTTATCTAGCCCTCCTCCTCCTCTGCTGTTATCTAGTCCTCCTCCTCCCTCTGCTATTATCTAGTCCTCCTCCTCCCTCTGCTGTTATCTAACCCTCCTCCCTCTGCTGTTATCTAGTCCTCCTCCTCTGCTGTTATCTAGCCCTCCTCCTCCCTCTGCTGTTATCTAGTCCTCCTCCTTCCTCTGCTGTTATCTAGTCCTCCTCCTCCTCTGCTATTATCTAGTCCTCCTCCTCCCTCTGCTATTATCTAGTCCTCCTCCTCCCTCTGCTGTTATCTAACCCTCCTCCCTCTGCTGTTATCTAGCCCTCCTCCTCCCTCTGCTGTTACCTAGCCCTCCTCCTCCCTCTGCTGTTATCTAGTCCTCCTCCTCCCTCTGCTGTTATCTAGTCCTCCTCCTCCCTCTGCTGTTATCTAGTCCTCCTCCTCCCTCTGCTGTTATCTAGTCCTCCTCCTCCCTCTGCTGATATCAAGTCCTCCTCCTACTGCTGTTATCTAGCCCTCCTCCTCCCTCTGCTGTTATCTAGTCCTCCTCCTCCCTCTGCTGTTATCTAGCCCTCCTCCTCCCTCTGCTGTTATCTAGCCCTCCTCCTCCCTCTGCTGTTATCTAGCCCTCCTCCTCCCTCTGCTGTTACTTAGTCCTCCTCATCCCTCTGCTGATATCAAGTCCTCCTCCCTCTGCTGTGATCTAGCCCTCCTCCTCCCTCTGCTGTTATCTAGCCCTCCTCCTCCCTCTGCTGTTATCTAGCCCTCCTCCTCCCTCTGCTGTTATCTAGTCCTCCTCCTCCCTCTGCTGTTATCTAGCCCTCCTCCTCCCTCTGCTGTTATCTAGCCCTCCTCCTCCCTCTGCTGTTATCTAGCCCTCCTCCTCCCTCTGCTGTTATCTAGTCCTCCTCCTCCCTCTCTGCTGTTATCTAGTCCTCCTCCTCCCTCTGCTGTTATCTAGCTCCTCCTCCTCCCACTGCTGTTATCTAGCTCCTCCTCCTCCCTTTGCTGTTATCTAGCCCTCCTCCTCCCTCTGCTGTTATCTAGCCCTCCT
>NW_027037922.1:0-23808 GCF_034236695.1 Oncorhynchus nerka | reverse complement strand
GATTCCAGTTCAACCCTCTGCCAAAGTCCTGTGTCACGGTGTCTGTGTTTCCAGTTCAGCCCTCTGCCAAAGTCCTGTGTCACTGTGTCTGTGTTTCCAGTTCAGCCCTCTGCCAAAGTCCTGTGTCACTGTGTCTTGTTGCAGTTCAACCCTCTGCCAAAGTCCTGTGTCACTGTGTCTGTTTCCAGTTCAACCCTCTGCCAAAGTCCTGTGTCACTGTGTCTGTGTTTCCAGTTCAGCCCTCTGCCAAAGTCCTGTGCCACTGTGTCTGTGTTTCCAGTTCAACCCTCTGCCAAAGTCCTGTGTCACTGTGTCTGTGTTTCCAGTTCAGCCCTCTGCCAAAGTCCTGTGTCACTGTGTCTGTGTTTCCAGTTCAACCCTCTGCCAAGTTCCTGTGTCACTGTGTCTGTGTTTCCAGTTCAACCCTCTGCCAAAGTCCTGTGTCACTGTGTCTGGGTTTCCAGTTCAACCCTCTGCCAAAGTCCTGTGTCACTGTGTCTGTGTTTCCAGTTCAACCCTCTGCCAAAGTCCTGTGTCACTGTGTCTGTGTTTCCAGTTCAACCCTCTGCCAAAGTCCTGTGTCACTGTGTCTGTGTTTCCAGTTCAGCCCTCTGCCAAAGTCCTGTGTCACTGTGTCTTGTTGCAGTTCAGCCCTCTGCCAAAGTCCTGTGTCACTGTGTCTTGTTGCAGTTCAACCCTCTGCCAAAGTCCTGTGTCACTGTGTCTTGTTGCAGTTCAACCCTCTGCCAAAGTCCTGTGTCACTGTGTCTGTGTTTCCAGTTCAGCCCTCTGCCCAAGTCCTGTGTCACTGTCTGTTTCCAGTTCAACCCTCTGCCAAAGTCCTGTGTCACTGTGTCTGGGTTTCCAGTTCAACCCTCTGCCAAAGTCCTGTGTCACTGTGTCTGGGTTTCCAGTTCAACCCTCTGCCAAAGTCCTGTGTCACTGTGTCTGTGTTTCCAGTTCAACCCTCTGCCAAAGTCCTGTGTCACTGTGTCTGTGTTTCCAGTTCAACCCTCTGCCAAAGTCCTGTGTCACGGTGTCTGTGTTTCCAGTTCAGCCCTCTGCCAAAGTCCTGTGTCACTGTGTCTGTGTTTCCAGTTCAGCCCTCTGCCAAAGTCCTGTGTCACTGTGTCTGTGATTCCAGTTCAACCCTCTGCCAAAGTCCTGTGTCACGGTGTCTGTGTTTCCAGTTCAGCCCTCTGCCAAAGTCCTGTGTCACTGTGTCTGTGTTTCCAGTTCAGCCCTCTGCCAAAGTCCTGTGTCACTGTGTCTTGTTGCAGTTCAACCCTCTGCCAAAGTCCTGTGTCACTGTGTCTGTTTCCAGTTCAACCCTCTGCCAAAGTCCTGTGTCACTGTGTCTGTGTTTCCAGTTCAGCCCTCTGCCAAAGTCCTGTGCCACTGTGTCTGTGTTTCCAGTTCAACCCTCTGCCAAAGTCCTGTGTCACTGTGTCTGTGTTTCCAGTTCAGCCCTCTGCCAAAGTCCTGTGTCACTGTGTCTGTGTTTCCAGTTCAACCCTCTGCCAAGTTCCTGTGTCACTGTGTCTGTGTTTCCAGTTCAACCCTCTGCCAAAGTCCTGTGTCACTGTGTCTGTGTTTCCAGTTCAACCCTCTGCCAAAGTCCTGTGTCACTGTGTCTGTGTTTCCAGTTCAGCCCTCTGCCAAAGTCCTGTGTCACTGTGTCTTGTTGCAGTTCAGCCCTCTGCCAAAGTCCTGTGTCACTGTGTCTTGTTGCAGTTCAACCCTCTGCCAAAGTCCTGTGTCACTGTGTCTTGTTGCAGTTCAACCCTCTGCCAAAGTCCTGTGTCACTGTGTCTGTGTTTCCAGTTCAGCCCTCTGCCCAAGTCCTGTGTCACTGTCTGTTTCCAGTTCAACCCTCTGCCAAAGTCCTGTGTCACTGTGTCTGTGTTTCCAGTTCAACCCTCTGCCAAAGTCCTGTGTCACTGTGTCTGTGTTTCCAGTTCAACCCTCTGCCAAAGTCCTGTGTCACTGTGTCTGTGTTTCCAGTTCAACCCTCTGCCAAAGTCCTGTGTCACTGTGTCTGTGTTTCCAGTTCAACCCTCTGCCAAAGTCCTGTGTCACTGTGTCTGTGTTTCCAGTTCAACCCTCTGCCAAAGTCCTGTGTCACTGTGTCTGTGTTTCCAGTTCAACCCTCTGCCAAAGTCCTGTGTCACTGTGTCTTGTTGCAGTTCCGCTGACAATGGAACATTGTTCAATACATGACCAGTGTGGCTCTCAGGCTACTGGTGAAACATAGAGATACTGTATCAATTAGGGTGTGTGTGTGTGCACATACACATTTTACTATACTAGTAAACCAAATAAAATGCAGAGAAGTGAGGACATTTTGCTGGTCCTCACTTGTAAAAAGGCTATTCAGGGATTATGTTTAGGGTTAGAGAAAATGTGATTTTGAATGGGAATCAATTGTTGGTCCCCAAAAAGTCCTTACAAGTTTAGTAAGACATAGCTGTGTGTGAGACAAGAGTTCAGGTAGTTTGTCTAGGCACCTTGGTTGGACTGGGAGCTAGTATCAGCCAACATTATCATACTGTTTTAAAAAAAAAAGTTTTTTAGGTATTTAATTGTTGGTTAAGGGCTTGTAAATAAGCAGTTCACTCTAAGGTTGTATTCGGCGCATGGGACAAATACAATTTGATTTGATCCCCTTTCGATACTGTGTTCTGTTAGACTGCTCCCAGATCTGTTTGTGCCATTGGCATAACAATCGCCATAGGAGTTGTCAAGACGGCAAAAACAGATCTGGGATCAGGCTACTGTTCCGTGGCAGTCGGAGAAGTTTTGACTGTGAACCAGCGGATTCAGAATTGGTGAGGCTCATCTGTGTCTGAGTGTCGGCTGCTTAAATATAGAAGACAGAACTGAAACAACAACACCACTGGGTTCAGTCAAGTGGTGGCAGCAGCACTACTGTATCCTATGTTACTACTGAAGTCACTGCAGCACCGTCTGAAACAACACCACTGGGTTCAGTCAAGTGGTGGCAGCAGCACTACTGTATCCTATGTTACTACTGAAGTCACTACAGCACCGTCTGAAACAACAACACCACTGGGTTCAGTCAAGTGGTGGCAGCAGCACTACTGTATCTTATGTTACTACTGAAGTCACTGCAGCACCGTCTGAAACAACAACACCACTGGGTTCAGTCAAGTGGTGGCAGCAGCACTACTGTATCCTATGTTACTACTGAAGTCACTGCAGCACCGTCTGAAACAACAACACCACTGGGTTCAGTCAAGTGGTGGCAGCAGCACTACTGTATCCTATGTTACTACTGAAGTCACTGCAGCACCGTCTGAAACAACAACACCACTGGGTTCAGTCAAGTGGTGGCAGCAGCACTACTGTATCCTATGTTACTACTGAAGTCACTGCAGCACCGCCTGAAACAACAACACCACTGGTTCAGTCAAGTGGTGGCAGCAGCACTACTGTATCCTATGTTACTACTGAAGTCACTGCAGCACCGCCTGAAACAATGACCTTTTTATAGGTTATGGGCCCCGGTCGTGCTAGGCACTATCCGTAGGGAATAGGGCTATTTTTTTGGGACGGACACTACGTAAATATACTGTAGATGCTTTAGAAAGGCTCTGTGGAAGAATTGACACCTCCATGTTTTCATTCAGAAGGACATTTTTCTTAGATCTCATAAACATGTTTTTAAATCATATTGATTGTGGAATTTGAAACTTTGACATTTAGATGGTTCATAAAATTGCTTGTTTGTCGGTGATGTGTGGAACAGCAAAATCAGTGTCTAGAAGGGCAACTGTGTCTTACTCAGTACCAGTGGCAGGTGTGATAGACCACATATAGGTTGTGAGAGTATGAAAAATGGCGTGTGTGAGAGAGCGAATGAAAGAGCATGTGTGGGAGAGACAGAAACTTTTACTCTTCCTCTCTGTCTCTCTCTCCCCTTTCTCTCTCACCCTCTCTCACCCTTTCTCTCTCTCTCTCTCCCTCTCTCTCTCTGTCTTCCACTCTCCTTTCTCTCTCCCTATCTCTGCCTCTTCTACTCCTCTCTCTCTCTCCTCTCTCTCTCTCCCCTTCTCTCTCGCTCTCCCTCTATCTCTGTCTTCCACTCCCCTTTGTCTCTCACCCTCTCTCTGTCTTCCACTCCCCTTTCTCTCTCACCCTCTCTCTCTGTCTTCCACTCCCCTTTCTCTCTCACCTCTCTATCTCTGTCTTCCACTCCCCTTTCTCTCTCACCCTCTCTATCTCTGTCTTCCACTCCCCTTTCTCTCTCCCTATCTCTGCCTCTTCTACTCCTCTCTCTCTCCCCTTTCTATCTCGCTCTTCCTCTCTCTCTGTCTTCCACTCCTCTCTCTCTCTCTCTCTCTCTCTTCCACTCCTCTCTCTCTCTCTCTATCTCCCACTCCTCTCTTTCTCTCTCTCTCCCACTCCCCTTTCCCTCTCCCTCTTTCTCCCTCTCTCTCCCACTCCCCTTTCCCTCTCCCTCTTTCTCTCTCTCTCTCGCTCTCTCTCTCTCTCCCACTCCCCTTTCCCTCTTTCTCTCTCTCTCTTCCACTCCCCTTTCCCTCTCCCTCTTTCTATCTCCCACTCCTCTCTCTCCCTCTTTCTCTCTCTATCTCCCACTCCTCTCTCTCCCTCTCTCTCTATCTCCTCTCTCTCTCTCTCCCACTCCTCTCTCTCTCTCTATCTCCCACTCCTCTCTTTCTCTCTCTCTCCCACTTCCCTCTCCCTCTTTCTCCCACTCCCCTTTCCCTCTCCCTCTTTCTCTCTCTCTCTCGCTCTCTCTCTCTCTCCCACTCCCCTTTCCCTCTCCCTCTTTCTCTCTCTCTCTTCCACTCCCCTTTCCCTCTCCCTCTTTCTCTCTCCCACTCCTCTCTCTCCCTCTTTCTCTCTCTATCTCCCACTCCTCTCTCTCCCTCTCTCTATCTCCTCTCTCTCTCTCTCCCACTCCTCTCTCTCTCTCTCTCTCCACTCCTCTCTCTCTCTCTCTCTCCCACTCCCCTTTCCCTCTCCCTCTTTCTCTCTCTCTCTTCCACTCCCCTTTCCCTCTCCCTCTTTCTCTCTCTCTCTTCCACTCCTCTCTCTCTCGCTCTCTTTTCCACTCCCATTTTTCTCTCTCTCCCCTTTCAATTCAATTGACTTTATTGACATGGCAAGTTCATTATTACTTACATTGTCAAAGTATACATATTGAAAAAAAATAATATTTTTTTATATATAAAATATATATATTTACATATCAATAAATGGTGGGACCAACAGTAATAGTGGTAGTGGACATTGGGTTTACCATTAACAACAACTACAACAATATTATGAGAACAACAATACATTAAAGCAGTGGTACTAGACCAGTGTCAACATGACTGAGAAGACACATGACCTGGTAGTAGACCAGTGTCAACATGACTGGGAAGACACATGACCTGGTAGTAGACCAGTGTCAACATGACTGAGAAGACACATGATGTGGTATGAAAGACAAAACAAAACAAGATGGGAAATATTATCGACATTACTTTGCACTTTTCACTGGCTGTCCCTCAGGTTGTGGCAGGAGGACACATATTTGGCTGCCAAAACTGCACATTTTGGCTTTTCACCCAATAAATATTAGATTTTTTCTTCATCTTTTATAGTTTCAAATTCTTTGTATTGAATTATAATTTTGGGAAATAAATATTCTCTTAGGTCTGAATATTTGTCACAGTGTAATAGGAAATGCAGCTCTGTCTCTACCTCTCTCTCTCTCTGTCTTCCACTCCTCTTTCTCTCTCTCTCTCTCTCTGTCTTCCACTCCTCTTTCTCTCTCTCTCTCTCTATCTCTGTCTTCCACTCCTCTCTCTTTCTCACTCTCTGTCTCTCTCTCTCTCTCTTCCACTCCTCTTTCTCTCTCTCTCCCACTCCCCTTTCTCTCCCCTCTCTCTCTCTCTCTCTCTTCCACTCCCCTTTCTCTCTCTCTTCCACTCCCCTTTCTCTCTCTCTCCCACACCCCTTTCTCTCTCTCCCTCTCTCTGTCTCTCTCCCACTCCCCTTGCTCTGTCTCTCTCTGTCTCTCTTTTCCTCTCTGTGAGGCTAAGTGAAGTCCTCCCCAGTCCTATATCCCGGGGGAAGCAGGCAGAGAAGAGAGGAGGAGGGTTTGGTTACACTCTGCAGGGATGGGTGGTGGGGTAGAGATCGATAGGGGATAAAGACTGAGAGGCAGAGACATATCATCATTACCTTTCCTTTAGGACACTCCGGGAGGAGTCAGGAGGGAGGGAGGGAGACTGGTGGCTGGGGCTGCCAAACAAAGAAGCATCACCCCCACCCTGACAGTAGCTCTGAGTGCAGCCTGCCTGCTAGCCAGCCACAGCCAGGGAGGTAGAGGGAGGGATGCAGAGAGAGCCATCGGCCATGCAGACAGGCTAGAGAGAGGCTCCTTGGATACATAACACACTACAGAGGAAGGAGGGAAGAGGGAAAGGCTGTATGAGAAAAGGAACAAGCGATCTGAATGCCATGGGGAGATGGGAGACTAGAGAAGGGTCCAGTCTCATAGTATGAACAGGTATGCTACAGGACATGTGGCTGATGCCCTAGCCCAGAGTAACACTGCTCACTGTAGTCACTGTGTAGCCGATGTAGCTAGCTGGGTGAATATAGTCTTGTTTACAGTCTGGAGCATATGTATAGGCATTGTTGTTGCACGTGTACAAAGCGCATGCTACATCAGATTAGTGGTAAACTGTGGCCTAATGCAATAGCCAAAAGATTGACGCCAGTGTTAGCCTGCAGGATCTGGATGCTCACCATGCAGCCGTGCACTGCAGGCTAGTAGATAGCATGTTTTTAATTCAGAGAGATGGGGACCCTGAAGATTTAATTTTCACTCTGACTGACTGGGTTTCGGGAAATCTCTTTTTATGCTTGTGGCTATACACTTTGTGGCTATACACTTTGTGACTATACACTTTGTGGCTATACACTTTGTGACTATACACTTTGGCTATACACTTTGTGACTATACGCTTTGTCTATACACTTTGTGGCTATACGCTTTGTCTATACACTTTGTGGCTATACACTTTGTGACTATACACTTTGTGGCTATACACTTTGTGACTATACACTTTGTGACTATACACTTTGTGACTATACACTTTGTGTCTATACACTTTGTGGCTATACACTTTGTCTATACACTTTGTCTATACACTTTGTGGCTATACGCTTTGTCTATACACTTTGTGGCTATACACTTTGTGGCTATACACTTTGTGGCTATACACTTTGTGGCTATACACTTTGTGACTATACACTTTGTGGCTATACACTTTGTGGCTATACACTTTGTGGCTATACACTTTGTGGCTATACACTTTGTGGCTATACACTTTGGCTATACACTATACACTTTGTGGCTATACACTTTGTGACTATACACTTTGTGGCTATACACTTTGTGGCTATACACTGACTATACACTTTGTGACTATACACTTTGTGGCTATACACTTTGTGACTATACACTTTGTGGCTATACACTTTGTGACTATACACTTTGTGGCTATACACTTTGTGACTATACACTTTGTGACTATACACTTTGTGGCTATACACTTTGTGACTATACACTTTGTGGCTATACACTTTGTGACTATACACTTTGTGGCTATACACTTTGTGACTATACACTTTGTGACTATACACTTTGTGGCTATACACTTTGTGGCTATACACTGACTATACACTTTGTGACTATACACTTTGTGACTATACACTTTGTGGCTATACACTTTGTGACTATACACTTTGTGGCTATACACTTTGTGGCTATACACTGACTATACACTTTGTGACTATACACTTTGTGGCTATACACTTTGTGACTATACACTTTGTGACTATACACTTTGTGGCTATACACTTTGTGACTATACACTTTGTGACTATACACTTTGGACCCGTTGATTGTTTGATTTAATATTTTGCATTGGGGGGGAATATATACATCCCTATATTAGGGTCGGGTCATTTTCAAGAGTGGTGACACTTTAGTAACATGTTGGTATTTCACTTTACTTCCTGAATTGACTGAGTTGAAAAGGAATCGCCCCCAACCTGCTACCTGTATAGATACACTATTTCACTTGGATCTAAAGTGCAAGGCTTTTAGATAGAATGACAGTAAGTGATAGATGTTTGTCAGAATTCAGCCAGTGTTGGGTAGATCATTGATTTGACTTGATTAAATCACTGACTATTTCATCAGTATTACAGTGTGAAGTGTTGCTGTTGTTGAATCTCCAGGCTTAATTGAAGGTATCAACAACACTGAAACAACCGTCTTTCATCTATTCTAGAGTCGGTGCTGAGCCCGTCACATATGAACTAACTAGGCTATTGTACGTAGACTAGTAGGCTGAAGTATTTTTAAACAAGACATTGAAGGCCTGATGGGAGTGTTTGGTATCTTGATAGAAAATCAAGGTGTCCTCTAAAATACTTTTGAGACATGGAAATTTTCCATGGTGCTGGAACTGTAGTTTCAAAAGAAACATCACCATATGTTGATTATCTTGTTTTTATTGATCATCAATGCCATTGGGCACCTTGCCCTTTGTGTATTGATGGTGCCTTAAATTGTCATCTCTACATTACACTTTGACAGTTCCAGGTTTCCTTCAGAAAGACTTGATTTCTCTCAATGGGGCTTCCTGGTTAAATACTGTATCTTAGTAATACATCCCAGTGGGACAGGGATGTAGAGAGACTACATCATAAACTCCTGCACTGAGATTAATAACGGGACATGAATGTGACGGACCTTATGGGGTTTATACCTTTGAAACCTACCTGCTCTCAGGGGGTGAACAAGGCAGAAGGGTGGAGGAAAATCTTTTGAAATGGAATGCAGCCCAGGATGGCTCCTCCTGTCCAATCACAGAAATGAAATGATTAAGATCCTGCTACACAGAATGAGCCAATCAATCAGCAGATTACTGAGATTGCTGTGTCACCTCCAGACAATGCATCCCTATAGTAATGACAGACACACACTGATCCAATGACCAGCCCTGTCTCTATGGGGACGATTGCACGCATGTCCCTGTGCATCCACGGTGACTCATTCAAATGCAATTCATCTCATTGAGACAGGAAGTCCCTTTGCTTAACACCTCTCACTGCAGTAAAGGTGAGATTTCAAACTATAATCCACATTTGTTGAAAGCGCCACATTTTTACCTTCAGCTTTTATGTTGATGAAACTAAAGAGAGGAGCATCTGCATGATATATTCTGCTGTTCTGTCACGCTTATGATGTCAGAAGGGAAACACTGTGTTCACAGTTTGAAGTCATTTGATCCTTTTTTAGTTTCCTAAAGGGATTTGTCAGTTTCACCTAATAGGTCACTTTAATGAAGAGTAGAGTTGAGACCCTGCCTGATCCAATACCCAATCTACTAACTAGGGTTACAACATTCACATCACTTTAATGAAGAGTAGAGTTGAGACCCTGCCTGATCAATACCCAATCTACTAACTAGGTTACAACATTCACATCACTTTAATGAAGAGTAGAGTTGAGACCCTGCCTGATCAATACCCAATCTACTAACTAGGGTTACAACATTCACATCACTTTAATGAAGAGTAGAGTTGAGACCCTGCCTGATCAATACCCAATCTACTAACTAGGGTTACAAAGAAGAGTAGAGTTGAGACCCTGCCTGATCAATACCCAACTTAACTAGGTTGCAACATTCACATCACTTTAATGAAGAGTAGAGTTGAGACCCTGCCTGATCAATACCCAATCTACTAACTAGGGTTACAACATTCACATCACTTTAATGAAGAGTAGAGTTGAACCCTGCCTGATCAATACCCAATCTACTAACTAGGTTACAACATTCACATCACTTTAATGAAGAGTAGAGTTGAGACCCTGCCTGATCAATACCCAATCTACTAACTAGGTTACAAACATTCACATCACTTTAATGAAGAGTAGAGTTGAGACCCTGCCTGGTCAATACCCAATCTACTAACTAGGTTACAAGATTCACATCACTTTAATGAAGAGTAGAGTTGAGACCCTGCCTGGTCAATACCCACCCTAGGGTTACAACATAACTAGGTTACATCAATACTCAAATCTACTAACTAGGTTACAACTTTCAAATGAAGAGTAGAGTTGAGACCCTGCCTGGTCAATACCCAATCTACTAACTAGGTTACAACATTCACATCACTTTAATGAAGAGTAGAGTTGAGACCCTGCCTGATCAATACCCAATCTACTAACTAGGGTTACAATATCACATCACTTTCCCCTAAATTCACAAGGTTTTCAGAAATACTAGTTGAAGATTCTGTATTTTCTAGCATATACCCTTCATTCTGGGAATCATTTTACAGTGATTTCTGGAGAACCTGGGAGTTTTGGAAAAGCTACCATCGTTTTGCAAATCTACTGATACGTTCTATAAGGGTCAGATTGTGTCATACACAGACACTAATATATCTGTATCTGTGACGTCATAGGCCTACATCTTCACCTATCAGGAAACATTCTGCACATTGTGATGTGATATTATGGGACACATCCCCACACTGATAACACATTTAGCTGGAGGAGGTGGAGAGGTGCTAGCTATTCTTGTGTTTACTGTTGGTGATGGACACATTTAGGAGGGGGAGGACTCTTTCCTTGTTGTTCTGTCTATCAGATGGACACATTTAGGAGGGGAGGACTTTTCCTTGTTGTTCTGTCTATCAGATGGACACATTTAGAGGGGAGGACTCTTCCCTTGTTGTTCTGTCTATCAGATGGACACATTTAGAGGGGAGGACTCTTCCTTGTTGTTCTGTCTATCAGATGGACACATTTAGAGGGGAGGACTCTTCCTTGTTGTTCTGTCTATCAGATGGACACATTTAGAGGGGGAGGACTCTTTCCTTGTTGTTCTGTCTATCAGATGGACACATTTAGGAGGGGAGGACTCTTCCTTGTTGTTCTGTCTATCAGATGGACACATTTAGGAGGGGAGGACTCTTCCTTGTTCTGTCTATCAGATGGACACATTTAGGAGGGGAGGACTCTTCCTTGTTGTTCTGTCTATCAGATGGACACATTTAGGAGGGGAGGACTCTTCCTTGTTGTTCTGTCTATCAGATGGACACATTTAGGAGGGGAGGACTCTTCCTTGTTGTTCTGTCTATCAGATGGACACATTTAGGAGGGGAGGACTCTGCCTTGTTGTTCTGTCTATCAGATGGACACATTTAGGAGGGGAGGACTCCTTCCTTGTTGTTCTGTCTATCAGATGGACACATTTAGGAGGGGAGGACTCTTCCTTGTTGTTCTGTCTATCAGATGGACACATTTAGGAGGGGAGGGGACACTCTGCTTCCTTGTTGTTCTGTCTATCAGATGGACACATTTAGTGAGGGGAAAGATGGACACATTTAGAGGGAGGACTCTTCCTTGTTGTTCTGTCTATCAGATGGACACATTTGAGAGGAGGACTCTTCCTTGTTCTGTCTATCAGATGGACACATTTAGGAGGGGAGGAGGGGCGGTTCTGTCTCATCAGATGGACACATTTAGGAGGCTGCAGGACTCAGGCTGCCTTGTTGTTCTGTCTATCAGATGGACACATTTAGGAGGAGGACTCTTCCTTGTTGTTCTGTCTATCAGAGGACACATTTAGGGAGGGGAGGACTCTTCCTTGTTGTTCTGTCTATCAGATGGATACAGCAGGAGGGCCCAGAGGGGAGAGGCTCTGCTTGTTGTGCCAGTCTGGTCTGTGCTCTGCTTTGCCCTTCTGCAAGGTCTCACACAGGCTCAGACTGGCCAGGAGGAGGTATTGACGCATTGGAGTGCAGGCAGGTCTAAGGCTGCAGTCCCTCTCCTCTGGCTTTCTCAGAGAGGCTTTATAGCCCAGTCAGACTCTCAGGCTACATGCAGCAGCAGGCCCACACTCAGAGGCTCAGGGCTGCAGAGAGGCTCAGGCTGCAGAGAGGCTCAGGGCTGCAGAGAGCTCAGGGCTGCAGAGAGGGGCTCAGAGGCTGCAGAGAGGCTCAGGGCTGCAGAGAGGCTCAGGGCTGCAGAGAGAGGGCTGCAGGGCCAGAGAGCCAGGGCTGCAGGCAGAGAGACGCTCAGGCTGCAGAGACCTGCTGCAGCAGGCTGCAGAGACGCTCAGGGCTGCAGAGACGCTCAGGCTGCAGAGACGGGAGACGCTGGGCTGCAGAGGACACATTTAGAGGGGAGGACTCAGGGGCTGCAGTTGTTCTGTCTATCAGGGCTGCAGAGAGGCTCAGGTTCTGCAGATGACGACATTTAGGGCTGTTGTTCTGTCAGAGAGGCTCAGGCTGCAGAGAGGCTCAGGGCTGCAGAGACTCTTCCTTGGCTCAGGGCACATTTAGAGGCTGCTGTCTATCAGATGGACACATTTAGAGAGGCTCAGGGCTGCAGAGAGGCTCAGGCTGCAGAGAGGCTCAGGCTGCAGAGAGGCTCAGGGAGGCAGAGACGCTCAGGCTGCAGAGACACATTTCAGGGGCTGCACAGACGCCTGTGGGCTGCAGGGCTGCAGAGACTGCGCAGGCTGCAGAGACGCTCAGGGTTGCAGAGGCAGGCAGGTCAGGCTGCAGAGAGCTCAGGGGCTGCAGAGAGGCTGCAGGAGGCTCAGGCTGCAGAGAGGCTCAGGGCTGCAGAGAGGCTCAGGGCTGCAGGAGCCCAGCTGCAGAGAGGCTCAGGGCTGCAGAGAGGCTCAGGGCTGCAGAGAGGGGCTCAGGGCTGCAGAGAGGCTCAGGGCTGCAGAGAGGGCTCAGGCTGCAGAGAGGCTCAGGGCGCAGGCTCAGGGCTCCAGGCTCAGGCGGCAGAGAGGCTCAGGGCTGCAAGAGACGCCAGGGCTGCAGAGACGCTCAGGGCTGCAGAGACGCTCAGGCTGCAGAGAGGCTCAGGCTGAGACGCTGGGCTGCAGAGACAGCCAGGGCTGCAGAGACGCCAGGTGCAGAGAGGCTCAGGCTGCAGAGAGGCTCAGGCTGCAGAGAGGGGCTGCAGAGAGGCTGCCCAGGGCTGCAGAGAGTAGCTCAGGGCTGCAGAGGCTCAGGCTGGGCTCAGGGCTGCAGAGAGGCCAGGGCTGCAGAGGCCCAGGGGCTGCAGAGAGAGGCTCAGGGCTGCAGAGACGCCAGGGGTTGCAGAGCCAGGGCTGCAGGGCTGCAGAGACGCTCAGGGCTGCAGAGACGCCTCAGGTTGCAGAGGCTCAGGGCTGCAGAGAGGCTCAGGGCTGCAGAGACGCCGCAGGGCTGCAGAGAGAAGCCCCAGGGCTGCAGAGAGGCCCAGGGCTGCAGAGACGGCTCAGGGCTGCAGAGAGGCTCAGGCTGCAGAGAGGTCAGGGGCTGCAGAGAGGCTCAGGGCTGCAGAGACGCTCAGGGCTGCAGAGAGCTCAGGGTAGAGAGACTGCAGAGCTCAGGCTGCAGAGAGGCGAGACGCTCAGGGCTGCAGAGACGCCAGGCTGCAGTGAGACGCGCTCAGGCTGCAGAGACGCTGCAGAGACGCCAGGGCTGCAGAGACGCTCAGGCTGCAGAGACGCTCAGGCTGCAGAGAGCTCAGGGGCTGCAGAGACGAGAGACGCGCGAGAGCTGGTTTCAGGGCTGGTAGAGAGCCAGGGCTGCAGAGAGGGGCTCAGGCTGCAGAGGCCAGGGCTGCAGAGAGACGCCAGGGCTGCAGAGAGGCTCAGGCTGCAGAGACGCAGGCTGGCAGGCTGCAGAGACGCTCAGGCTGCAGAGACGCTCAGGGCTGCAGAGAGGCTCAGGGCTGCAGAGACGCCAGGCTGCAGAGACGCTCAGGGCTGCAGACGCTCAGGCTGCAGAGACGCGCAGGGCTGGTGAGACGCTGCAGAGACGCAGAGACGCTCAGGGGCTGTGAGACTCAGGGCTGCAGAGAGCTCAGGCTGCAGAGACGCTCAGGCTGCAGAGACGGGTCAGAGACGCTCAGGGCTGCAGAGACAGAGACGCTCAGGGCTGCGCTCAGGGTGAGACGCCAGGCTGCAGAGGCTGCAGAGAGAGATGCAGAGACGCCAGGGGCTGCAGAGACGCCAGGGCTGCAGAGACGCTCAGGGCTGCAGAGACGCAGAGACGCGCTAGGGGCTGCAGAGACGCAGACGCGCAGGGTTGCAGAGACGCCAGGGCTGCAGGAGAGGGCTGCAGAGACGCTGTGGGCTGCAGAGACGCCCAGGGCTGCAGAGACGCCAGGCTGCAGAGACGCCAGGATGGCTGAGACGAGCCAGGCTGCAGAGAGGCTCAGGGCTTGCAGGCTGGGTGAGAGCCAGGGCTGCAGAGACGCGCAGGGCTGCAGAGACGCTGCAGACGCCTCAGGCTGGGCTGAGAGACGCCTCAGGGCTGCAGAGAGGTGGCTCAGGCTGCAGAGACGCAGAGATGCTGCAGAGACGCTGCAGGACGCTGGCTGCAGTGAGACGCGCAGGGCTGCAGGTGAGACGCTGCAGGGACGCTGGTTGCAGAGACGCTCAGGGCTGCAGAGACGCTCAGGCTGCAGAGACGCCAGGGTTGCAGAGACGCAGAGGCGCTCAGGCTGCAGAGACTCTCAGGGCTGCAGAGACGCTCAGGGCTGCAGAGACGCCAGGCTGCAGAGAGACGCCAGGCTGCAGAGACGCGCAGGGCTGCAGAGACGCTCAGGCTGCAGAGACGCCAGGGCTGCAGAGACGCAGAGACGCTCAGGCTGCAGAGACGCGCAGGGCTGCAGAGACGCGCAGGCTGCAGAGACGCAGGGCTGCAGAGACGCGTGAGGGCTGCAGAGACGCGAGCTGCAGAGACGCGCAGGGCTGCAGAGACCAGGGCTGCAGAGACGCTCAGGCTGCAGAGACGCGCCAGGCTGCAGAGACGCTCAGGCTGCAGAGACGCAGAGACTCAGGCTGCAGACGCCAGGCTGCAGAGAGACGCGCAGGGCAGAGACGCAGAGACGCTCAGGGCTGCAGAGACCGCAGGGCTGCAGAGACGCGCAGGCTGCAGAGACGCCGCAGGGCTGCAGAGACGCTCAGGCTGCAGAGACGCTCAGGGGCCGCAGAGACGCCAGGGCTGCAGACGGCTTCAGGCTGCAGAGACGCGCAGGGCTGCAGAGACGCGCCAGGGCTGCAGAGGCGCCAGGCTGCAGGCTGGAGAGACGCCTGAGGCTGAGAGAGCGCCTCAGGCTGGGAGAGAGCGCTCAGGCTGCAGAGAGAGGCTCAGGGCTGAGACGCCGAGAGACGCTCAGGGCTGCAGAGACCTCAGGCTGCAGAGACGCTCAGGGCAGAGACAGAGACCTCAGGCTGCAGAGACGCTCAGGTTGCAGAGAGAAACAGGGTGCAGAGACGCTCAGGCTGCAGAGACGCAGAGATGCGCCAGGGTGCAGAGACGCCAGGGCTCAGGCTGCAGAGATGCTCAGGCTGCAGAGAGGCTGAGAGTGGCGCTCAGGGCTGGGAGAGGCGCTCAGGCTGGGAGAGGCGCTCAGGGCTGGAGAGTGCAGAGAGGCGCCAGGGCTGCAGAGGCGCCAGGGCTGCAGAGGAGCCAGGCTGCAGAGCGCCAGGCTGGGAGAGACGGGCAGAGAGGCGCCAGGGCTGCAGAGACGCGCTAGGGCTGCAGAGACGCTCAGGGCTGCAGAGACGCCAGGCTGCAGAGACGCGAGACCAGGGCTGCAGAGGCGCCAGGGCTGCAGAGATGCTCAGGGGCCAGCTGCAGAGACCCCAGGCTGCAGAGTAGCGCCAGGGCTGCAGAGACGCTCAGGCTGCAGAGACGCTCAGGCTGCAAGAGAGCCCAGGGCTGCAAGAGAGCCAGGGCTGCAGAGAGCCAGGGCTGGAGAGACGAAGACGCTCAGGGCTGCAGAGAGACGCGCTCAGGCTGAGAGGCGCCTGGGCTGGAGGCGCTCAGGCTGCTGCAGGCTGCAGAGGCGCTCAGGCTGGCAAGAGGCGCCAGGGCTGCTAGGGGCTGCAGAGTAGCCAGGCTGCAGAGACGCCAGGGCTGCAGAGACGCCAGGGCTGCAGAGACGCCTAGGCTGTGAGACGCGCCAGGCTGCAGAGACGCAGAGACGCCAGGGCTGCAGAGACGAGAGACGCCAGTGGGCTGCAGAGACGCCAGGTTGCAGAGACGCTCAGGGCTGCAGAGAGGCCAGGCTGCAGAGACGCAGAGAGACGCCAGGGCTGCAGAGAGGCCAGGCTGCAGAGACGCTCAGGGCTGCAGAGACGCTCAGGGCTGCAGAGACGCGCAGGCTGCAGAGACGCCAGGCTGAGACGCCAGGGCTGCAGAGACGCAGAGACCTCAGGGCTGCAGAGGCTTCAGGCTGCAGAGACGGCTGCAGAGAGGCTCAGGGCTGCAGAGAGCGGCTGCAGGAGCTGCTGCAGAGAGCTCAGGCTGCAGAGAGGCTCAGGCTGCAGAGAGGCTGCAGAGAGGCTCAGGCTGCAGAGACTGCGCCAGGGCTGCAGAGACGCAGGGAGACCTCAGGGCTGCAGAGGGCGCTCAGGCTGCAGAGACGCCTCAGGCTGCAGAGGCGCTCAGGGCTGCAGAGACGTGTGCTTGAGAGAGGCCCAGGGCTGCAGAAGAGGCTCAGGGCTGCAGAGACTGTCAGGGCAGAGACGCGCCAGGCTGCAGACGCTCAGGGCTGCAGAGAGGCTCAGGGCTGCAGAGAGGGGCTGCAGAGACGGGGCTGCAGAGAGGCTGCAGGGCTGCAGAGACGCTGCAGGAGGCTCAGGCTGCAGAGGCTCAGGCTGCAGGCCTGGTGGGCTGCAGAGAGGCTCGCCAGGCCTGCAGAGAGGCTCAGGGCTGTGAGAGGCGATGGTTGGTTTGAAGGGACCCGCATGGTTACAGGAACCCACCCGCATGGTTACAGGGAACCCACCCGCATGGTTTGAAGGGACCCGCATGGTTGGTTTGAAGGGACCCGCATGGTTTGAAGGGACCCGCACGTTACAGGAACCCACCCGCATGGTTTGAAGGGACCCGCATGGTTGGTTTGAAGGATCCGCATGGTTTGAAGGACCCGCACGGTTACAGGAACCCACCCATGGTTTGAAGGACCATGGTTGGTTTTGAAGGGACCCGCATGGGTTTGAAGTTTGAAGGGACCCGCATGGTTGGTTTTGAAGGACCCGCATGGTTTGAGGGAATCGCATGGTTGGTTTGAAGGACCCGCAAGGGACCCGTGATGGTTGGTTTGAAGGACCCGTTTGAAGGGACCCGCATTTGGTTTGAAGGGACCCGACTGGTTTGAAGGGATCCGCATGGTTTGAAGGATCCGTGACGGTTACAGGGACGCCGCACGGTTACAGGGGCGAGGGACCCTTGGGTTACAGACGCGAGGGACCCGACGTTACAGGACGCGCACGCGTTACAGGGACGAGGACCGCACGCGGTTACAGGGACGCTGACGTTACAGGGATGAGGGACGCGACGTTACAGGGACGCCGCACAGGGACCCGCACGTTTACAGGGACGAGGGACCCTTGCGGTTACAGGGGGCGCCGGTTACAGGGATGAGGGAATCGCACGGTTACAGGGACGCGCACGGTTACAGGGACCCGCACGGTTACAGGGGACGCAGGGACGCGCACAGTTACAGGGGCGCAGGGACGCGACGTTTACAGGGGATTTAGGGACGCAGACGTTACAGGGACGCCGCACGGTTTGAAGGGAAAGACATGGCTACAGTCTCTGAGTCTCTATATTAGATCACACAGGAATTGATCTTCAAGATAACCTCAGAATCCCATACATACATGCATACATGCATGCATACATGCATGCATACATGCACATACATACATACATACATACAGAAGACCCCTGTATTGACCAGTGATATTGTCAATGCAAAGCTAAAGAAAGGATTGGTAGTGGCCACACACCTGCAGGTTCTGGAGAAGGGAGAAGAGAGAGGGGGAATAGGTATATTGGGAAAAGTGTCATCCCAGTGGTAGAATAAGGAGCCAGCATCAGACTTGATGAGTACTTCTCTGTTGTGTTGTAAGTGGATTCAAACTAATCCAGGGTTGTGTATATTAGGGCACAATGGGAAAAACAATGAGTGTTTCTTATTGGACAAGTCCATGTAGTCCCTCCCTGTTTCAGTCTGTTTTCCTCTTGTGCCTAATTAACACGATCCATGCCTTAGGTCCTAAGGTCACCAACTCAGGTCAACTATAATCTATATATACTATAATCTATAGATACCCAGGGCTGGGATTGATTCAATTTCAGTGCAGAGGATGAATGGACATGTTTAAATTGCCCATTGTTTTTCTATGTGGATTGTTCACCCCATGAACTGACCCACTCATCTGGTTGGATGACATACATTATTACCACACTGGAACCACTGAAGTGAAGTAATACTGACCTGTATTGAGATATCAGTTCCTCTTTCCAAAGGATGATAAACCCCAGGTTTATTCATTAGTGCAAACTGATGTTTCATAATGAAATATGAGCTTCTTATTGTGTGTGTGTGTGTGTGTGTGTGTGTGTGTGTGTGTGTCACTCCAAATTGCAACACTAGTCCAGTATCCAGAGGAGAGAGACTGCATTCTTTAGCAGGGTGACTATTTCTTACTTGCCACCGGTGCTCTGTGCACGCCTACTCCCCAATATTCTGTTACTGTGTTAGACTGCAGCTGGTCTGATCTAATGGAAGTATGTTCCGTTTCTCCTTCTGTCTCCTCTCTTCTGTCTCCTCTCTTCTGTCTCCTCTCTCTGTCTGTCTGCTCTCTGTCTGCTCCTGTCTGTCTGCTCCTCTTCTGTCTCCCTCTCTTCTCCCTCTCTTCTGTCTCCTCTCTTCTCTGTTCCTTCTCTCTCTGTCTCCCCTTCTGTCTCCTCTCTTCTGTTCCTTCTTCCTCTCTTCTGTCTCCTCTCTTTGTCTTCTCCTCCTCTGTTCCTTCTCTGTCTTCTTCTCCCTTCTGTCTCCTCTCTTCTGTCTCCTTCTGTTCCTTTCTGCCTCTCTTGTCTGTCTCCTCTTCTCTGTTGCCTTCCCTTGTTCCTTCTCTCCTCTCTTCTGTTATCTTTCTTTCCTCTGTCCTCCCTCCCAGGTTCTTTTTGGCAGTGGAGGACATGGGGAGCCAAGGCGTCTGCGATGGGCAGCGGAGCCTCCTCTCTGTCCGTCTCCAACCCTGAGAACATCCAGGCAGCGTACGGGGGAAGGGGAGAGCAGCAGGGCCTGGGAGCTGATCCAGCAAGCCTGCTGTGTGGGAGGTAGTGCAGCTAGTCCTCGGCTGGAGGGGTGAGTGGAACAGAGGGGTGAGTGAACAGAGGGGTGAGGGAACAGAGAGAGACCTGTCTCGAAAATGGGTGATGCACACGCACACAAAATATATCACTAGCCACTTTAAACAATGCTACCTAATATAATGTTTTTACATACCCTACATTATTCATCTCATATGTATATGTATATACTGCACTCATATCATTTTACTGCATCTTTATGTAATACATGTATCACTAGCCACTTTAACTATGCCATTTTGTTTACATACTCATCTCATATGTATATACTGCACTCAATACCATCTACTGTATCTTTGCCTATGCCGCCTGTACCATCACTCACTCATATATCTTTATGTACATATTCTTTATCCCCTTTATCCCCTTTACACTGTGTATACAGTACAATAGTTTTGGAATTGTTAGCTGGATTACTTGTTGGTTATTACTGCATTGTCTGAACTAGAAGCACAAGCATTTCACACTTTATTAACATCTGCTAACTATGTGTATGTGACAAATAAAAACTGATTTGATTTTGATTTTGTATGTCACTGTGTGTGTGTGTATTTACATGTGTTGTGTGTGTGTGTGTATTTACATGTCACTGTGTGTGTGTGTATTTACATGTGTTGTGTGTGTGTGTGTGTGTATTTACATGTCACTGTGTGTGTGTGTATTTACATGTGTTGTGTGTGTGTATTTACATGTCACTGTGTGTGTGTGTGTGTGTGTGTGTATTTACATGTCACTGTGTGTGTGTGTGTATTTACATGTGTTGTGTGTGTGTGTGTGTGTGTATTTACATGTCACTGTGTGTGTGTGTATTTACATGTGTTGTGTGTGTGTGTGTGTATTTACATGTCACTGTGTTGTGTGTGTGTTTACATGTCACTGTGTGAATGTGTGTGTGTTATCTGAGTGGTACTCTAGTTATGTGATAGTTTGTTAATATTCTAGAGTGGGTGTACCAACATTTGTTTTGGACTGGATCCCAGCCTGCCAGACACAGTGTCAGGAGACAAGTGGCCTAGTTCTGCCTTTCTCTCTCCTGCCTCTCCATAAGCACTATGAAATACTCCCTTCAATACAGAACCAGTTCAAGTACTGATTCCAGGTTTCTTTATTACCTCTGTTCTACTGACACATCACTTATTTATTACTGTGGATTATGTAATCTCATTACTGTATGGATCATTATGGGACAGTAATCTCATTACTTTATGGATCATTATGGGACAGTAATCTCATTACTTTATGGATCATTATGGGACAGTAATCTCATTACTGTATGGATCATTATGGGACAGTAATCTCATTACTTTATGGATCATTATGGGACAGTAATCTCATTACTTTATGGATCATTATGGGACAGTAATCTCATTACTGTATGGATCATTATGGGACAGTAATCTCATTACTGTATGGATCATTATGGGACAGTAATCTCTACTGTATGGATCATTATGGGACAGTAATCTCATTACTGTATGGATCATTATGGGACAGTAATCTCTTTATGGATACACAGTAATCTCATTACTGTATGGATCATTATGGGACAGTAATCTCATTATGGATATTATGGGACAGTAATCTCATTACTGTATGGACAGTAATCTCATTACTGTATGGATCATTATGGGACAGTAATCTCATTACTGTATGGGACAGTAATCTCATTACTGTATGGATCATTATGGGACAGTAATCTCATTACTGTATGGGACAGTAATCTCATTACTTTATGGATCATTATGGGACAGTAATCTCATTACTGTATGGATCATTATGGGACAGTAATCTCTACTGTATGGATCTTTATGGGACAGTAATCTCATTACTGTATGGATCATTATGGGACAGTAATCTCTTACTGTATGGATCATTATGGGACAGTAATCTCATTACTGTATGGATCATTACTTTATGGGGGACAGTAATCTCATGCGCGACAGTGTGTGTGTATGTGGTAGGTTCCAAACACCCATGCTGCCAAACCCACTTCTCCTTTCCTAGAGTGTTCAGTGTTGCCCTTGGTTACCTTTATCTGCTTGTCTTCCTGTCATTCAGGAATAATTTGATGTGGAGCTCACAGTAACTTAACACTTGACAGTAATCAGCATATGTTCCGGCTATTATCGGACAGTTCAGCTAATCTCGTACCGCCAGGTTGTGTGCATGCGGTTTCCAAACACTCCATGCTGCCAAACCCACTTCCCTTTACTGGCATGTTCAGTGAGAACTGGTTACCTTTATCTGCTTGTCTTCCTGTCATTCAGGAATAGATGATGGAGACCCAGTTACTGCCATGTTCCTGAGAACTGGTTATACAGGTTGACTGGAGATGTGGAGACCTAGTTACTGCCATGTTCCTGAGAACTGGTAATACAGGTTGACTGGAGATGTGGAACCCAGTTACTGCCATGTTCCTGAGAACTGGTAATACAGGTTGACTAGAGATGTGGAGACCCAGTTACTGCCATGTTCCTGAGAACTGGTTATACAGGTTGACTGGAGATGTGGAGACCTAGTTACTGCCATGTTCCTGAGAACTGGTTATACAGGTTGACTGGAGATGTGAGACCCAGTTACTGCCATGTTCCTGAGAACTGGTAATACAGGTTGACTGGAGATGTGGAGACCCAGTTACTGCCATGTTCCTGAGAACTGGTAATACAGGTTGACTAGAGATGTGGAGACCCAGTTACTGCCATGTTCCTGAGAACTGGTAATACAGGTTGACTGGAGATGTGGAGACCCAGTTACTGCCATGTTCCTGAGAACTGGTAATACAGGTTGACTGGAGATGTGGAGACCCAGTTACTGCCATGTTCCTGAGAACTGGTAATACAGGTTGACTGGAGATGTGGAGACCTAGTTACTGCCATGTTCCTGAGAACTGGTAATATAGGTTGACTGGAGATGTGGAGACCCAGTTACTGCCATGTTCCTGAGAACTGGTAATACAGGTTGACTGGAGATGTGGAGACCCAGTTACTGCAATGTTCCTGAGAACTGGTTATACAGGTTGACTGGAGATGTGGAGACCTAGTTACTGCCATGTTCCTGAGAACTGGTTATACAGGTTGACTGGAGATGTGGAGACCTAGTTACTGCCATGTTCCTGAGAACTGGTAATACAGGTTGACTGGAGATGTGGAGACCCAGTTACTGCCATGTTCCTGAGAACTGGTAATACAGGTTGACTAGAGATGTGGAGACCCAGTTACTGCCATGTTCCTGAGAACTGGTTATACAGGTTGACTGGAGATGTGGAGACCTAGTTACTGCCATGTTCCTGAGAACTGGTAATACAGGTTGACTGGAGATGTGGAGACCCAGTTACTGCCATGTTCCTGAGAACTGGTAATACAGGTTGACTAGAGATGTGGAGACCCAGTTACTGCCATGTTCCTGAGAACTGGTTATACAGGTTGACTGGAGATGTGGAGACCTAGTTACTGCCATGTTCCTGAGAACTGGTATACAGGTTGACTGGAGATGTGGAGACCCAGTTACTGCCATGTTCCTGAGAACTGGTAATACAGGTTGACTAGAGATGTGGAGACCCAGTTACTGCCATGTTCCTGAGAACTGGTTATACAGGTTGACTGGAGATGTGGAGACCTAGTTACTGCCATGTTCCTGAGAACTGGTAATACAGGTTGACTGGAGATGTGGAGACCCAGTTACTGCCATGTTCCTGAGAACTGGGTACTACAGGTTGACTAGAGATGTGGAGACCCAGTTACTGCCATGTTCCTGAGAACTGGTAATACAGGTTGACTAGAGAGATGTGGAGAGCCAGTTACTGCCATGTTCCTGAGAACTGGTAATACAGGTTGACTGGAGATGTGGAGACCCAGTTACTGCCATGTTCCTGAGAACTGGTAATACAGGTTGACTGGAGATGTGGAGACCTAGTTACTGCCATGTTCCTGAGAACTGGTAATATAGGTTGACTGGAGATGTGGAGACCCAGTTACTGCCATGTTCCTGAGAACTGGTAATACAGGTTGACTGGAGATGTGGAGACCCAGTTACTGCAATGTTCCTGAGAACTGGTTATACAGGTTGACTGGAGATGTGGAGACCTAGTTACTGCCATGTTCCTGATAAGTGGTAATACAGGCTGACTAGAGATGTGGAGACCCAGTTACTGCCATGTTCCTGAGAACTGGTAATACAGGTTGACTGGAGATGTGGAGACTCAGTTACTGCCATGTTCCTGAGAACTGGTAATACAGGTTGACTGGAGATGTATAACCCAGTTACTGCCATGTTCCTGAGAACTGGTAATATAGGTTGACTGGAGATGTGGAGACCAGTTACTGCCATGTTCCTGAGAACTGGTAATACAGGTTGACTGGAGATGTGGAGACCTAGTTACTGCCATGTTCCTGAGAACTGGTAATACAGGTTGACTGGAGATGTGGAGACCAGTTACTGCCATGTTCCTGAGAACTGGTAATACAGGTTGACTGGAGATGTGGAGACCCAGTTACTGCCATGTTCCTGAGAACTGGTAATACAGGCTGACTGGAGATGTGGAGACCCAGTTACTGCAAT
>NW_027037921.1:0-23779 GCF_034236695.1 Oncorhynchus nerka | reverse complement strand
ACATACATTCATTACATGTACTAAAATCTAGAATTACAAAGAAAATCTAAAATTCAATCAAAGAAATCTAAGTAAAGAACAAAATTTACAAGAAATCTAGAAATCTCTGAAAGAAATCTAGAAATTACAAATCTAGAAATCTAGAAATTCAAAGAAATCAAATCTAAAAAATCTAAAGAACAATCAAAGAAATTTACAAAAAAAGAAATCTAGAAATTACAATCAAGGAAACAAAATCTAAGAAAAGAAATCTAAATTACAAATCTAGAAATCACAAACAAATAAGAAATCTAGAAAAAGTCTGAAAATCAAAGAAAGTCTAAAGAAATCTGGGAATTTAAAGAAAATCTAAGGAATTAGAAAGAAATCAGAAATTCAAAAGAACAATCTAAAGAGAAAGTCTAAGAAAGTCTGGACAATCAGAAAGATAAGTCTAAGGAAATTCTGAAATAAAATCTAAATAAAGAGAAATCTAGGAAATTTACAGAAATCTAGGAAGAAGAAATCTAAAAATCAAGTCTAGAAAAAATCTAGGAAATCTTTACAAAGAAAAGTCAAGAAATCTAAATCCCAAAAGAAAGTCTAGGAATCTAGAAAAGGAAAATCTAGAAATTCTAAAAAATCTAAGTCAAAGAAATCTAAATTACAAAAGAAAAATCAAATTTAAAAGAAATCTAAAATTACAAAAGAAATCTAAGTAAAAAGAAATCTAGAAATTACAATCAAAATCTTAAATTCTGAAAGAAAATCTAGGAAATTAAAAGAAATCTAGGAAATTACAAAGAAATCAAAACAATCTAAATTACAAAAAGAAATCTAAATTCTAGAGTAAAACAAATCTAAAATTAAAATCTAAAATGAAAAATCTAAAAATAAAAGACAATCACAAAAAATCTAAAATTAAAAGACAATCTAGAAATTACAAAAGAAAATCAAAGAAATTACAAAGAAATCTAAGTAAAGAACAATCAAAGTCTATCAAATCTAAAGTAAAGAAAATCTAAATAAAATCTAAAATTACAAAAAAATACAAAAGAAAGAGACAATCAAAATCTGGAAATCTAAAAAATCTAGAAATAAACAAATCAAGAAAATTTAAAAGAAATCTAAAGAACAATCAAGGAAATTACAAAAGAAAATCTAACAAAGAAATCTAGAAAAAGAAATCTAGGAAATTACAAAAGTCTAGTAAAGAACAATCTAAAATTACAAAAGAAATCTAAATCAAATCTAGTATTCTGAAATCAAATTAAAAAAGAAATCTAAAGAAAGAACAATCTAAAGAAAGTCTAGGAAATTAGAAAAGTCTAGAAAATTACAAAAGAAATCTAAAAGAAAGAAATCAAGAAATCTAAATTCTAGAAAAAATAAGAGAAATTACGAAGAAATCTAAAATTTAAAAGAAATCTAAATTTACAATCAAATCTAGAACAATCAAAGAAATCTAGAGAACAATCAAGAAAAGTCTAGAAAGAAAATCTAAGGTAAAAGAAATCTAGAAAGAACTCAAAGAAAATTACAAAGAAAATCAAATCTAGAGTTAAAGAAATCTAAGGAAATTAGAAATGAAAAATCTAGAAGTAAAAGAAATCTAAAATTACAAGAGAATCTAAAATAAAATCTAGAAATCAAAGAAAATCTAAGAAATCTTAAAACAAAGAAATCTAAAATTAAAAGAAAATCTAGGGTAGAAAGTCTGGGATTTAAAGAAATCTGGGAAATTACAGAAAGAAATCTAGGGTTACAAATCTGGGAATTAAAAGAAAATCTAGGGTTACAAGAAAGTCTGGGGTTATAAAGAAATCTGGGGTTACAGAAAGTCTAGGGTTACAAAAGAAAGTCTGGGTTACAAAGAAAGAATCTAAATAAAAGAAATCTAGAAAAGAAATCTGAATTACAAAAGAAAACTAGTAAAAGAAATCTAAAACAAAGAGAAATCTAAAATTAAAAGAAATCTAGAAATTACAAAAATCTAAATTACAAAAGAAATCTAAATTAAAGAAATCTAAAATTACAAAAGAAAAGTCTGGGAATTACAAAAAATCTAGGAAAATCTAGAAATTACAAAAATCTAAAGAAATCTAAAATTACAAAGAAATCTACAAAACAGAAAGTCTAGAAAAAAATCTAAAAATTAAAAGAAATCTAGAAAATTAAGAAAAGTCTAAATTAAAAAGAAATCTAGGGTAAAAGAAAACTAAAGTTAAAAGAAATCTAAATTACAGAAATCTAGGAAATTACAAAGAAATCTAAATTCTACAAAATCTAAAGAATCTAAGAAAAGTCTAAAAATTAAAAAGTCTAAGTAAAGAAACAATCTAGAATTACAAAGAAGAAATCTAAAATTACAAAAGAAATCTAAAATTAAAATCTAAGAAATTACAAAATCTAGAAATCTAGGAAATTATAAAAGTCTAAAATTTACAAAATCTAGAACAAATAAAGAAATCTAAAAATTACAAAAAAGTCTAAGTGAAATCTAAATTAAAAGAAATCTAAGAGTAAAAAGAAATCTAGGAAATATAAAAGAACTAAGAAAAAAAAAATTAAAACAAAGAAATCTAAAGGTTAAAAGAAATCTAGGAAAAAAAAGTCTAAATTACAAAAGAACAAATCTAAAAATTACAAAATCTAAGGAACAAAAGAAATCTAGGAAAATTACAAGAAAATCTAAAACAACAAAAAAATCTAAATCTAAAGAAATCTAAATTACAAAAGAAATCTAGAAGAATTATAAAGAAATCAAAAATTAGGTAAAGAAAGACTAAATACAAAAAAATTACAAAAATCTTAAGAAAAAAGAAATCTAAAATTACAAAGAAATCTAGGAATTACAAAGAAATCTAAGGAAAATACAAAAGAAATCTAAAAAATCTAAAAAAATCTAGGAATTAAAGAAATCTAAATTCTAAAGAGAAATCTACAAAAAGAAAAAAATTAAAGAAGAAATCTAAGGAATTCTAGAAATTAATTAAGAAATCTAGGAAACAAAAGAAAAGTAGGAATTTACATCTAAAAGAAATCTAGAAATTAAAAGAAAAAATCTAAATTACAAAAAGAAATCTAGGAAAAGGGGTTAAAAGAAATCTAAGAACAAGAAAATCTTAAAAGTAAAGAAATCTAGGAAATTACAAAAAATCTGAAAATCTAAAGACAAGAAGAAAGTCTAGGAATTACAGAGAAGTCTAGGACATTTACAAGAAAGTCTATCTAGGAATTTAAAGAAATCTGGGAATTACAGAAAGTCTTAGAAAAATCTAAGTAAAAAGTCTAAGAATTTAGAAGAAATCTAAGTAAAAGAAGTTAAATTAAAGAACAGAAATCTAAAAAAAGTCTGGGAATTTAGAAATCTAGGAACAAGAGAAAAGTCTAATGAAATTCTAAAAAGAAATCTAAAATTAAAAGAAATCTAGAAAGTCTAGAAATTACAAAAATCTAGAAACAAAGAAGAAATCTAAGTAAAATCTAGAAAATCTAAAGAAAAGAAATCTAAAATTCTAAAAGAAATCTAGAAATTTACAAAGAAGAAAAATACAAATTAAAAGAAATCTAACAAGAATTACAAAAAAAATCTAAAAATACAAAAGAAATCTAAGGGAAAAAAAATTACAAATCTAGAAATTACAAAGAAATCTAAATTACAAAAGAAAAATAAATTAAAAGAAATCTACAAAAGAAATTAGAAAGAAAGAAATCTAAAATTAAAAAAATCTAGAAATATAAAAGAAATCTAGAAGTAAAAGAAATCTAAAATTACAAAAGAACTGGGAATTCTGGAAAAATCTAAAAAAAAGAAATCTAAAATTACAAAAAAGTCTAAAAATCTAAAAAATCTAAAAGAAAAGAAAAATCTAAAAAGTTACAAAAGAGAATCTAGAAATAAAAGAAATCTGGAAATTACAAAGAAATCTAAAATTATAAAGAAATCTAAATTACAAAAGAAAAATCTAAAGTAAAGAACAAATCTAAAATTAAAAGAAATCTAAAGAACAAATAGAAATTCTAAGAAATCTAGAAAATTAAAAAGAAAATCTAAAAAATTACAAAGAAGAAATCTAAGTAAAAGAAATCTAGAAATTACAAAAGAAATCTAGGAAATTACAAAGAAATCTAAGAAATCTACAAAAGAAATCTAAGTAAAAAGAATCTAGAATCTAGAAAACAAAGAAAATCTAAAAAAAAAAGAAAAATCTAGGAAATTACAAAAAGTCTGGGAAAAGAAATTCTGGGGTTAAGAAATCTAAAATTAAAAAAAAATCTAAAAAATAAAAGAAAAAAAATTAAAAAGAAATCTACAAGAAAGAAATCTAAATTAAAAGAAAAAAGTCTAGGGTTACTGGAAAGAAATCTAAAGTAAAAATCTAAAAATTACAAAAAGTCTAAATCTACAAAAGAAAAAATCTAAAATTAAAAGTCTGGGAGTCTAAAAGTCTGAAGAAATCTAAAATTACAAAAAAATCTAAAAATCTAAAAATCTAAAGAAAACAAGTAAAAGAAAAAAATCTAAAATTACAAAGAAAAATCTAGAAATCTACAAAAAAGAAATCTAAAGTCTGGAAATTACAAAAGAATTCTAAGAAATCTAAGTAAAAGAAATCTAAAATTACAAAAAAAATCTAAAATATAAATCTAGAAATCTAAAAATGAATCTAAGAAAAAAGAAATCTAAAAGAAAAGAAATCTAGAAATTACAAAGAAATCTAAAAATTAAAAAAGAAAAGAAAAGAAAAATTACTAAAAGAAAGAAATCTAAATAAAAAAAATCTAAATTACAAAAGAACAAGGGAAAAGAAATCTAGGAATTACAAAAGAAATCTCTAAAAGAAAAGAAATCTAATCTAAAAAATCTAAAGTAAAAGAAATCTAAAATTACAAAAGAAATCTAAGAAAGAAAAATCTAAAGGAAAAGAAAAAATCTAAAAATCTAGGAAATACAAAAGTCTAAAAATTAAAAGAATCTGGGAATTTAAAGAAGTCTAGGAAGAAATCTAAAATTACAAAAAATCTAGGAAATTACAAAGAAGTCTACAAGTCTAAAGTCTAAAGAAACAAATCTAAGAAATCTAAAGAATCTAGGTTATAAGAAATCAAAATTACAAAAAAATCTAAAAATAAAGAAAGTCTAAAATTAAAAGAAATCTAAAAAGTAAAAAAAAAGAAAGGAAATTACAAATCTAGAGAAAGAAAATCTAAATTACAAAAAATCTAAATTACAAAAAATCTAGGAAATTAAAAAGAAATCTAGAAAAGTACAAAGAAATCTAAAATCTAAGTAAAATCTAGGAAAAATACAAAAATCTAGGGAATCTAAAACAAAGAAATCTAGAAGTAAAAGTCTAAGGAATTAAAAAATCTAAAAAAAATCTAAAATAAAATCTAGAAATTAAAAGAAATCTAAAAAGAAATCTAAAAAAAATCTAAAATTAAAAGAAATCTAAACAAAGAAATCAGGAATTACAAAATCTAAAATCTAGAAATCTACAAAGAAATCTACAAAATCTAATCTAAAAATTACAAAGAAAATCTAGGAAATTACAAAGAAAATCTAGGAATTACAAAAGAAATCTAGGAAATTTACAAAAGAAAAATCTGGAATTACAAAGAAATCTAGAACAAGAACAAAAGTCTAAAGAAATCTAAAAGTCTAGGAATTACAAAAAAATCTAGGAATAACAAGTAAAAAGTCTAGAATATAAAAAGAACTTAATCAAATCTAGAAATTCTGGGAAAAAAGAAAGTCTAAGAAATTACAAAAGAAATCTAAGTCTAAAAGAAATCTAAAATTACAAAAAATCAAATTAAAAGAAATCTAGAAATTACAAAGAAATCTAGAAATTCTAAAAAATCTAGAAATTACAAAACAAATCTAAAATTAAAAAGAAATCTAAGAAAAGAAATCTAAATTACAAAGAAATCTAGAAATTACAAAAAATCTAGAAATTAAAAAGAAATCTAAAATTACAAAGAAATCTAACAAAAGAAATCTAAGTAAAAATCTAAAATTTAAAATCTAGAAATCTAGGAAATTACAAAGAAATCTAAGTAAAAAAGAAATCTAAAAATTACAAATCTAAAACAAGTCTACAAAAAATCTAAAATAAAAGAAATCTAGAATACAAAGAAATCTAAATCTAAAAACAAAAAAATCTAAAAAATTAAAAGAAATCTAAAAAAAAATCTAAAAGTACAAAAAATCTAGAAATTAAAAAAATCTAAATTACAAAGAAAATCTAAAAAGAAATCTACAAAAAGAAATCTAAAATAAAAAAATCTAAAATTACAAAAAAATCTAAAATTAAAAAAATCTAAAAAAAATACAAAAAAAATCTAAAAAATCTAAAAAAAACAAATCTAAAAATTACAAAAAGAAATCTAGGAAACAAATAAAATCTAAAATTACAAAAGAAATCTAAAATTAAAAATCTAGAAATCTAAAAACAAAAAAAATCTAAAAATTAAAAAAGAAATCTAGAAATTACAAAAAAAATCTAAAAGTAAAAGAAATCTAGGAATTACAAAAGAAATCTAAAAAAAAAGAAATCTAAAAATTAAAAAATCTAAATTACAAAAGAAATCTAAATTAAAAGAAAAATCTAGGAAAAATACAAAAGAAATCTAAATTAAAAGAAATCTAAAATTACAAAAGAAATCTAGAAATTACAAAAGAAATCTAGAAAAAAGTCTAAGAAAATCTAAATTAAGAAATCTGAAATTAAAAAATCTAGAAGTAAAAGAAATCTAAAATTTAAAAAGAAATCTAGAAAATAGAAAGACAAATCTAGAAAAAATCTAAATTTACAAAAGAAATCTAAAAATTTAAAAAAAGTCTAGGAATTACAAAAAAATCTAAATTAAAAGAAATCTAGAAATTACAAAAGAAATCTAGAAATGAAAAAATCTAAAATTCTGAAATCAAAAATCTAAAAAGAAATCTAGGGTAGAAATCTAGGAATTACAAAGAAATCTAAAATAAAAGAAATCTAGGGTTACAAAAAATCTAGAAAAAAAAAGAAATACTAGAAATCTAGAATTAAAGAAATCTAAAATTACAAAAGAAATCTAAGAATTAAAAGAAAATCTAAAAAAAATCTAAAATTACAAAGAAATTACAAAAGTCTAGAAATTACAGAATCTAAAGTAAAAGAAATCTAGGAATTACAAAAAAATCTAAAAGTACAAAAGGAATTAGGAAAGAAAATCTAAAATTACAAAGAAATCTAGGAATTCTAAAGAAAATCTAAAGAAGTCTAGGAATTACAAGAAAGTCTAGAAATTCTGAAAAATCTAAATTAAAAGAAATCTAAAATTAAAAGAAATCTAAAATTACAAAAGAAATCTAAAGAAAAGAAATCTAAAATTACAAAAGAAATCTAGAAATTACAAAGTCTCTAGGTTACAAAAAAATCTAGGGTTAAAGAAAGTCTAAAAAATCTAGGAATTACAAAAAAGAAATCTAAAAATCTAGAAAGAAAATCTAGGGAACAAAGAAATCTAAAATAAAAGAAATCTAGGGAATTACAAAAAAATCTAGAAATTACAAGAAATCTAGAATTAAAAGAAATCTAAATCTAGAAAGTCTAGAAAATACAAAAAAAGTCTAATACAAATCAAGAAAAGAAATCTAGGAATTACAAAGAAATCTAGAAATCTAGAAAAAATCTAAAATTCTAAAAATCTAAAAAAAAATCTAAAATTACAAAAAAATCTAGAAAAAAAAAAATTACAAAAAAGAAATCTAGAAATTACAAAAGAAATCTAGGAAATTAAAGAAAAGAAATCTAAAATTACAAAAGAAATCTAGGAAATTAAAAAGAAAGTCTAGAATTACAAAGAAATCTAGTTACAAAAAAAATCTAAAGTAAAGTCTAGGAAACAAAAATCTAGAAATTACAAAAGTCTAGAAAGAAACAGAAAGTCTAAAAAAAAGAAAATCTAAAATTAAAAAAAATCTAAAATTAAAGAAAGTCTAAAATTACAAAAAAAGTCTAGAAAAAAAAGAAAATCTAAAAGAAATCTAAAGAAAAATCTAGGAAAAGTCTAAAAGAAATCTAGAAACAAAAGAAATCTAAAAACAAAAGAAATCTAAAAATAAAAGAAATCTAGAAATTAAAAAGAAATCTAGAAATTACAAAGAAATCTAAAGTAAAGAAAAATCTAGGAATTAAAAGAAATCTAGAAAATAAAAAAAAATCTAAAGAAAATCTAAAGTAAAAGAAAGGAAAAAATCAAAAAAATCTAGAAGAACAAAAAAAAAAAATCTAAAAAAAAAAAAAAGAAATCTAAAGAAATCTAAAAAAAAATCTAAAAATTACAAAGAAAATCTAAAAATTAAAAGAAATCTAAAATTAAAAAGAAATCTAAAAATTAAAAAGAAATCTAGGAAATTACAAAAAAATCTAAAAAATCTAAAAGAAATCTAGGAATTAAAAAAAATCTAGAAATTACAAAAAATCTAGGAATTAAAAAATCTAGAAAAAAATCTAAAAAGAACAAAGAAATCTAGAAATTACTAGAAAATCTAGAAAAAAAAAGAAAATCTAGAAATTACAAAGAAATCTAAAAATACAAAAAAATCTAGGAAAATCTAAAAAAAAGAAATCTAGAAAACAAAGAAATCTAAAGTAAAAAAATCTGAAAGAAAATCTAAAAAAAGAAATCTAGAAAGAAATCTAGAAATAAAAAAATCTAGAAGACAAAAATCTAAATTACAAAAAATCTAGAAGAACAAAAAAATCTAGAAATTACAAAAAAGTCTAGGAAATTAGAAAATCTAAAAGAAATCTAAAATTAAAAGAAATCTAAAATTACAAAGAAAATCTAAAAATTACAGAAAATCAAATCTAAAATTACAAAGAAAAATCTGAAAAAAGAAGAAAAGTCTAAAGAAATCTAAAAATCTAAAAATCTAAAAATTAAAAAGAAATCTAAAATAAAAGAAATCTAAAATTAAAAAAATCTAAAATTAAAAAGAAATCTAAATTACAAAAGAAATCTAAAAATTACAAAGAAAATCTAAAATTAAAAAGAAATCTAATTAAAAGAAATCTAAAAAAAGAAAATCTAAAAATTACAAAAGAAATCTAAAGTAAAAGAAAATCTAAAAAAAAGAAATCTAAAGAAAAGAAATCTAGAAATTAAAAAAATCTAAAACAAAGTCTAAAAGTTAAAAAGAAATCTAAAAACAAATAAATCTAAAATTAAAAAGAAATCTAAAATTACAAAAAAAATCTAAATTACAAAAGAAATCTAGAAATAAAAAGAAATCTAAAAAGAAATCTACAAAAAATCTAAAAATTACAAAAGAAAGTCTAAAATTACAAAGAAATCTAGAATTAAAAGAAATCTAGAAAATTACAAAGAAAAAATCTAGAAATAACAAAGAAATCTAGAAATTAAAAGAAATCTAGAAATTACAAAAAATCTAAGAAATTACAAAGAAGAAATCTAAGAAAATCTAAAACAAAGAAATCTAAATTAGAAAGAAATCTAAAGTTAAAAAGAAATCTAGAAAAAATCTGAAAATCTAAGTCAAAAAAATTCTACAAAATTACAAAGTCTAAAGTAGAAGAAATCTAGGAATTAAAGAAAATCTAAAATAAAAAGAAATCTAAGTTACAAGAAATCTAGGAAATTACAAAAGAAATCTAAATTAAAAGAAATCTAGAAATTAAAAGAAAATCTAGGAAATTCTAAAAATCTTAAAGAAAATCTAAAAATTACAAAGAAATCTAGAAATTTACAAAAAATCTAAAATTACAAAGAAATCTAGGAAATTAAAAGAACAATCTAGAAATTACAAAGAAATCTAGGAATTAAAAGAAATCTAGAAATTACAAAAGAAATCTAAATCTAAAAGAAAATCTAAAAAAAAGAAATCTAAAATTAAAAAAAATCTAGAAATTAAAAAAATCTAAAATTAAAAGTCTAAAAGAACAAAAAAAGTCTAGAAAAAAATCTAAAAACAAAAGAAATCTAGGAAATAAAAAAAAAAACTAAAAGAAATCTAAAATTACAAGAAGAAATCTGGGAATTACAAAAAAATCTAAAAGTTACAAAACAGAAATCTAAAAATCTAAAAACAATCAAATCTAAAAATTAAAAAGAAATCTAGACAAAAAGAAATCTAAAATTTACAAAAAGAAATCAAAAGTTACTAAAAATAAATCTAAAAAAAGAAAAGTCTAGGAAATTAAAAAGAAATCTAAAATTAAAGTCTAAATTAGAAAGAAATCTAAAATTACAAAGAAATCTAAATCTAAAAATCTAGAAATTACAAAGAAATCTAGAAAATTACAAAGAAAATCTAGAAATCTACAAAGAAAATCTAGTTAAATTTACAAGAAAAATCTAAAGAAATCAAAAGAAATCTAGAAATTACAAAAAATCTAGAATAAAAATCTAGAAATCTAAAAATCTAGAAAATCTAAGTAAAGAAATCTAAAATAAAAAATCTAAAAATTTAAAAAAATCTAGGAAATTCTGAAGAAAATCTAGGAAATAAAAGAAATCTAGAAAAATAAAAGAAAGTCTAAGTCAAAGAAATCTAGAAAAAAAAGAAATCTAGAATTCTAAGAAAAAATCTAGAAAAAAAAAATCTAGAAATAAAAATCTAGGAATTACAAAAAATCTAAAGTTAAAAGAAAGTCTAGGAAAAAGAAAGTCTACTAAGAACAATCTAAAGTAAAAATGAAATCTAGGAATTAAAAAGAAAATCTAAAAGTAAAAATCAAATCTGGGAATTACAAAAGTCTAGGAAAACAAAAGTCTAAAATTACAAAATCAAATCTAGAATTACAAAGAAATCTAGAAATTACAAAAGAAATCTAGAAATAAAAGAAATCTAAAATTAAAAAATCTAAAGTAAAAGAAAAATCTAAAGTAAAAGAAATCTAGAAATCTAAAAAATGAAAAATCTAAAAATTAAAAGAAAGAAATCTAGGAAATCTAGGAATTACAAAAGAAATCTAAAAAATTCTAAAGAAATCTAAAATTACAAGAAGAAATCTAGAAATGAAAATTACAAAAAGAAAAAAATCAAAGAAATCTAGGAAACAGAGAAATCTGAAAAAATCTAAGTAAAAAGAAATCTAGAAATTACAAAAAATCTAAAAAAAGAAATACAAAAAAATCTAGAAATTCTAGAAAAAAATCTAAAATAAAAGAAATCTAAAAAAAAAGAAATCTAAAAATTACAAAAAGAAATCTAGGAAATTACAAAAAATCTAAAAAAAAAAAAACAAAATCTAGAAATTAGAAAAGAAAGTCTAGAAAAAGAAAAAATAGAAAAAATCTAGAAATCTACAAAGTAGAAATCTAGAATTACAAAAGAAATCTAGAAAAATACAAAGAAATCTAGAAAAGAAATCTAGGAATTACAAAAGAAATCTAGAATTTAAGAAAAAATCTAGGAAATTACAAAGAAAGAAATCTAGGAAATTACAAAAAAGTCTAAAGAAATTACAAAGAAATCTAGGAAATTAAAAGAAATCTAAAATTACAAAAGTCTAGAAATCAAAGAAAGTCTAGAAAAATCTAAGTAAAAGAAAGTCTAGGAATTACAAAGAAAGTCTAAAAATCTAGGAAAGAAAATCTAAGTAAAAGAAATCTAGGAAATTACAAAGAAAGTCTAGGAAGTAAAAGAAGTCTGGGATTACAGAAAAATCTAGGAAATTACAAAAGAAATCTAGGAATTAAAAGAAATCTAGAAAATCTAGAAAGTCTAATATTAAAAATCTAGGGTAAACAAAAAATCTGGGAAAATTACAAAAAAAATCTAAATTTACAAAAAATCTAAAATTTACAAAGAAATCTAAATTAAAAAAATCTAAATTAAAAGAAATCTAATCTAAGAAATCTAAATTAAAGAAATCTAAAAGAAATTAAAATCAAAATCTAGAAGTAAATCTAAAAACAAAAAAGAAATCTAAAGAAATCACAAAAGAAATCTTAAATTACAGAAAATCTAAAATCAAAAGTCTATTAAAAACAAAGAATCTAAATTAAAAGAAAGTCTAAAGAAAATAAAAAGAAAATCTAAACTAAAAATCTAAAGAAAATCTAGAAAAATCTAAAAGAAAAGAAAGTCTAGGAATCTAAAAGTCTAAATTACAAAAAATCTAGAAATTACAGAAAATCAAAATCTAAAGTCTAAAGAAATTAAAAGTCTAAAATTTAAAGAAAATCTAAAATTAAAGAAATCTAAATTTACAGAAATCTAAAAACAATCAAAATCTAAATTAAAAATCTAAAAATCTAGGAAATAAAAAATCTAGAAAGTCTCAAATCTAAAATTACAAAAATCTAGAAATTAAAAGAAATCTAAAGTAAAAGAAATCTAGAAATTACAAAAAATCTAAGAAATTACAAAAGAAATCTAGAAATAAAAGAAAAATCTAGAAAGAAAGTCTAGAATTACAAAGAAATCTAAAAGTTAAAAGTCTAGGGTATTTACAAGAAAGAAAAATCTAGAAAGTCTAGGAAACAAAAGAAAATCTAGGTAAAAAGAACAATCTAAAATTCTGAGAAGAAATCTAATTAAATCTAAAAGTCTAAAATTAAAAACAAAAATCTAGAAATTTACAAAAATCTAGAAAACAAAAAAATCTAAAAGACAATCAAATCTAGGAGTTCAATCAGAAAGTCTAAAAGAAAAAGAAATCTGGGAATTAGAAAGAACAATCTAAGAAATTACAGAGAAAGTCTAATCAAAATTTAAATCAGGAAGAAAGTCTAAAAATCTAAAAAATCTGGGAATTACAGAAAGTCTGGGAATTAAGTCAATAGAAATCTAGGAGTAGAAAGTCTAGAAATTACAGAAAGTCTGGGGTTATCAAAGAAAGTCTAGGATAGAAAATCTGGGAATTCTAAGAAGAGAAATCTAGAGTAAAAAATCTAGGAGTTACAAGAAAGTCTAAAGAAGTAGAAAGTCTGGGGTTACAGAAAATCTAGGAAATTTAGAAAGTCTGGGTCTCTGGGAAATCTAGAAAAGTCTAGAATTTACAAAGAAATCTGGGAATTTACAGAAAGTCTAGAAAGTCTAGAGTAAGAAAGTCTAAAATTTAGAAAAGTCTAGGAATTCTAGAAAAGTCTAAGAGAGAAATCTAAAAACTGGTCTAAGAAATCTAATTAAAAGAAATCTAGGAAATAAAAATCTAGAAAATCTAAGAAATCTAGAAAGAAAGTCTGAGAAAATCTAGAAAGTCTAGAGTAGAAATCTAGGAATTACAAGAAAGTCTAGGGAGTTAAAAAGAAAGTCTGGAAATCTAGAAAATCTGGGAAGAAATCTAGAAATACAAAAATCTACGAAAAAAAATCTAGGAATTTAAAAAAATCTAAGGAAACAAAAATCTAAAAATCAAAAAATCTAAAAATCTAAAACAAAAAATCTAGGAATCTAAAAAATCTAAAAGAAAAATCTAGGAATTACAAAGAAATCTAAAATTATCAAAATCTAGAAATTTAAAAATCTAAAAATTACAAGTCTAAAGAAATCTTAAAAAAAAAAATCTACAAAAGAAAATCTAAGAAATAGGAAAATTAAAAATCAAAAAATCAAATCTAGGAAACAATAAAAAGAAATCTAGGAAATTAAAAAAAATCTAGGAAATTACAAAGAAATCTAGGAAATTACAAAAGAAATCTAAAAGTAAAAGAAATCTAGAAATTAAAAGAACAAATCTAAAGAAAAAAAAATCTAGAAATTACAAAAGAAATCTAAAGAAAATAAAAAGAAATCTAAAATAACAATCAAAAAGAAAGTAAAAGAAATCTAGAAAATACAAAGAAATCTAGAAATTACAAAATCTAAATCAAAGAAATCTAGAAAATCAAAGAAATCTAAATTCAAAGAAAATCTAAAATCTAGAATTACAAATCAAAATAAAAGAAATCTAAATTACAAAAGAAATCTAGAAGAAAAGAAATCAAAAAATCTAAAAAGTAAGAAATCTAGAAAAGAAAGAAATCTAAAGAAAAATCTAGAAATTACAAAAATCTAGAAAAATCTAAAGAAATCTAAAAAAATGAAAATCTGGGATCTGAAAAGTCTAAAAAAAATCAAAAATCTAAATTCAAAAAAGTCTAGGAATTTACAAAGAAAGTCTAATAAAATTACAAAAAATCTAAAAGTAAAAGTCTAGAAATTACAAAAAATCTAAAAAAATCTAGAATTAAAGAAAGTCTAAAAAATAAAGAAATCTAAGAAAAGTATAGAAATCTAAATTACAAAAAAGTCTGAAATTACAGAAATCTAAATAAAAAATCTAGGAAAAAGAAAATCTACAGAAAAGTCTAGTCTAAGAAAAAGAAATCTAAAATAAAAGAAATCTAGAAAATACAACAAAGAAATCTAAAAAAAAAGAAAAATCTAAAGTAAAAGAAATCTAATCTAAAAACAATCTAAAAAAAATCTAAAATTATCAAGAAAGTCTAAACAATCAAAAAATCTAAAATAAAAAATCTAGAAATAAAAAAAAAAAATCTAAAGTAAAAAAATCTAAAAGAAAAAATCTAAAATCTAAAAAAATCTAGAAATACAAAGAAAAATCTAAAATAAAAATCTAAAATCTAAAAAATCTAAAAAAATCTAAATTAAATCTAATCAAAGTAAAAAAATCTAGAAAAAAATCTAATATAAAAAAAAAATCTAGAAAATTACAAAGAAAATCAAAAGAAAAAATCTAGAAATAAAAATCTAGAGAAATTAAAAGAAAATCTAAAAATTAAAAGAAAAGTCTAGAAAGAAAAAAAAAAAAAAGTAAAAAGAAAATCTAAAAAAATAAAAAAATCTAAGAATAAAATTAAAAGTAAAATCTAAATCTAAAAAGAAATCTAAAAACAAGAAAGAAATCTAGGAATTAAAAATCTAGAAATTAAAAAAAATCTAGAAATTACAAAGAAATCTAAATTTAAAAAAATCTAGAAAATCTGGAATTTAGAAAGTCTAGGAAAAAAAAATCTAGAAATTCTGAAAAAGAAATCTAATAAATCTAAAGTCTAAGAAATCTAAAAATTACAAAGAAATCTAGGAATTACAAAGAAAATCTAGGAAATTACAGAAGAAATCTAATCTGGGGTATAGAAATCTAAAGGTTAAAGAAATCTAGGAAATTACAAAAGAAGTCTAGGAAATTACAGAAATCTGGAATTAAAAAAGAAAATCTAAAAAAAAAGTCTAAATTTCAAAAAAATCTAAAGTAAAATCTGAAAGAAATCTAAGTAGAAAATCTAGGAATTTAAAAGAAATCTAAAATTTAAAAGAAATCTAAAAAAGAAGTCTAGGAAATTCTGAATAAAATCTAGGAAATCAAAGAAATCTAAAAAATAAAAGAAATCTAAAAATTAAAAGAAATCTAGAAATTACAAAAGAAATCTAAAAATTAAAAGATCTAAAAATTACAAAGAAATCTAAAGAAAATCTAAAAGAAATCTAATCGAAAAGAAATCTAAAAATCACAATCTAAAATTAAAAGAAATCTAAAAATTAAAAAGAAATCTAGAAAATACAAAAGAAATCTAAAAAAAGAAATCTAGAAATTACAAAAGAAATCTAAAAAAGTAAAAGAAATCTAAAAAACAAAGAAATCTAATAAATTAAAAAGAAATCTAATCAAAGAAATCTAAAATTAAAAAAATCTAAAAATACAAAAGAAAAATCTAAAATAACAAAAAAGAAATCTAAAAATACAAAGAAATCTAAAGTACAAAAATCTAGAAATTAAAAGAAATCTAAAATAAAAAGAAATCTAAAAAAACAAAAGAAATCTAAACAAAAAAAAAAAGAAATCTAAAAATAAAATCTAAAGAAATCTAGAATTTACAAAAGAAATCTAAAATTACAAAAGAAATCTAAAAATCAAAGAAATCTAGAAAAGAAAAAGAAATCTAAAAAACAATCAATGAAATCTAGGAAATTACAAAGAAATCTAAGTTAAAGAAATCTAGAAAAACAAAGAAATCTAGAAATTACAAGAAATCTAGGAATTACAAAGAAATCTAGAAATTCTAAAAAAGTCTAGAAATCAAATCAAGAAAGAAAAGTCTAGAAATCAAAAGAAGTCACAAATTACAAGAAAAGTCTAGGAAGAAAATCTAGAATAGAACAATCTAAGAAAAGAAAGTCTGGGAATTACAGAAAGTCTGAAATTCAAGAAAAATTCTGTCTGGACAATTTAAAAGAAAGTCTGGGAATTACAAAGAAATCTAGGAATATACAAAGAACAATCTAAAGTTAAAAAATCTAAAATCAATCAAAGAAAATCTAAGAAGTAAAGAAATCTAAAAAATCTAGAAATTACAAAGAAATCTAAATTACAAAAATCTGAAATCTAGAAATTACAAAAGAAATCTAAATAAAAGAAATCAAAGAAATTAAAAGAAATCTAGAAATTACAAAAAGAAATCTAAAATTAAATCTAGAAAATCAAAAGAAAAAAAATCTAATAGAAATCTAGAAAATCTAAAAGAAATCTAGAAAGAACAATCAGAATTACAAAAATCTAAATCTAGAAAATCTAATGGAAATTCTACAAAAGAAATCTAAAAATATAAAAGAAATCTAAAAAATTACAAAAGTCTAAAAAACAAAAGAAATCTAATCTGGAAAAATACAGAAAAACTAGGTAAAAGAAATCTAGAAAATACAAAAATAAAACTAAAAATTACAAAGAAGTCTGAAATTACAAAAGAAGTCTGGGGTTACAAAAGTCTGGGGTTACAGAAAATCTAGGAAAATCAAAGAAATCTAAAGACAGAAATACAAAGAAATCTAAATGTCTAGAAATTCTGAAAGAACAAAAGTCTGGGAAAATACAAGAGAAGTCTAGGAGTATAGAAGTACAGAACAATCTAAGAAATTCAGAAAAATCTGAAAAATGAACAAAGAAGTCTAAAGAAAGTCTAAAGAAAATAGGAAGTCTAGAATAAAAAAAATCTGAAGTCTATAAAGAATCTAGGAATTTAAAGAAAATCTGGAAATTACAAAAGAAGTCTAGGAGTAGAAAATCTGGAAATTAAGAAGAAAGTCTGGGAATTTACAAATAGAAAGTCTGGGAATAAAAGAAATCTGGGAAACAGAGAAAGTCTGGGCGAAAGAACAATAAAGTCTGGAGTTAAGTCTAGAAGTCTAGGAAACAATAAAAAGTCTAATCAGAAAAATCTGGGAAGAAGTCTGGGAAAATAAAGAAAATCTGGAATTACAGAAAGTCTGGAAGTAGAAAGTCTGGAAAATACAGAAAGTCTGGGAAAATACAGAAAGTCTGGGAATTTACAAAGAAATCTAATCTGGGGTAAGAAAGAAATCTAATAGAAAATACAGAAAGTCAATAAAATTAAAAAGAAAAGAACAATCTAGTAAATAAAAGAAATCTAAAAAAAAGTACAAAGAAATCTAGAAAATTACAAGAAATCTAGAAGAAAAATTCAAGAAATCTAATCAAATTACAAATCAAAATCTAAAATTACAAAGAAAATCTAAATTTAACAATAAAAGAAATCTAAAAATTACAAAAGAAGTCTGAAATCTAAGTAAAACTAAAGAAATCTAAATCTAAAGAAATAAAAGAAATCTAGAAAATACAAAAAGAAGAAATCTAGAAATTACAAAGAAATCTAAAATATAAAATCTAATCTAAAATTACAAAGAAAATCTAGAAAAAGTTCAAATTCTGGAAAACAAATCTAAAAGAAATCTGAAAATTTAGAAATCTAAGTTACAATAAAGAAAAATCTAGAAAAACAAAGAAGAAATCTAGAAAACAAAAAAATCTAGGAAGTAAAAAAAAGTCTAGAAAGAAAAGGGAAATCTAAGAATTACAAAGAAATCTAAAATAAGAAAAATCTATCTAAAAAATCTAAAGTAAAGAAAAATCTAGAAATTACAAAGAAAATCTAGAATTCTGAAGAAATCTAGGAATTACAAAAGAAAGTCTAGGAATTACAAAAAATCTAAAAATTACAAAAAATCTAATCTAAGAAATCTAAAAAAAAATCTAAAAAGACAAAGAAATCTAGAAATTAAAAGAAAATCTAAATTACAAAGAAATCTAAATTAAAAGAAATCTAGAAATTCTAAAGAAATCTAAAAATAAAGAAATCTAGAAATAAAAGAAATCTAAATTAAAAATGAAATCTAGAAAGAAAAAGAAATCTAGAAGTACAAAAGAAATCTAAATTAAAAAGAAATCTAGGAATTACAAAAAAAATCTAATAGAAAGAAATCTAATTTACAAAAATCTATGGAAAATAGAAAATCTAAGAGACAGAAGAAAGTCTGGGGATACAGAAACAAATCAGAAAATCTAGGGTAAGAAAGTCTAATAAAAACAGAGAGTCTAGGAAGTAGAAAGTCTGGGGTTTACAGAGAATCTGGGGTTACAGAAAGTCTGGGGTAAAGAAAGTCTGGGGTAGAAAGTCTGGGAATTTACAGAAACAGTCTAAAGGAGTTAAAGAAAAGTCTGGGAAAAACAGAAGAAAGTCTGGGAGTTACAGAAGTCTGGAAGTCTGGGAATTAGAAAAATCTGGAGGAATTAATAGAAAGTCTAAATCAAAGAAAGTCTAGGAAGTAAGAAAGTCTAAGTATAGGAAAAAGAAAAGTCTGGGAATTAAGAAGAAAGTCTAGAAAGTACAAAATCTAGGAATTACAAAGAAAGTCTAAAATCTACAAAGAGAAATCTATCTAGGAAAATTACAGAAAAATCTAATCAAAAATCTAAAAAGAAAGTCTAGGAATTAAAAGTCTAAAAGAGAAAAAAAAGTCTAGGAATTACAAAGAAATCTAATAAAAAATCTAGAAATCTAATCTAAAAATTACAAAAACTATCTAAAATAAAAAGTCTAAGTTAAAGAAATCTAAATTATAAAAGTCTAGGAAAATAAAAAAAGTCTAAAAAAGAAATCTAATCAAGACAAAAGTCTAGGGTAAAAGTCTGGGAAAAAGAAAGTCTGGGAGTAGAAAGTCTAGAAAACAGAAAGTCTGGGAAAAAATAAAAAAATCTAATAAACTAAAAGAAGTCTAGGAAATAAAAATCTAGAGACAAAATCAAGAAAATCTAGTTACAGAAAGTCTGGGAATTTCAGTGTCTAAGAAAATCTGGGAACAAAAAATCTGGGAGGTTAAGAAGTCAAAGAAAAATCTAATAGAACAATCTAAAAAATCTAATAGAAAGTCTGGGAAATTACAAGAAAGTCTAACAATTACAAGTCTGGGGTAAAAGTCTGGGTTAAGAAAATCTAAAGAAGTCTAAAGTAAAAATCTAAAATTACAAAAAAATCTAAATAAAAAAATCTAGGAAAAAAATCTAAATCAAAATACAAAAGAAAATCTAAATTATCTAGAAAGAGAAATCTAGGAAAAAGAAAGTCTAAAATTACAAAAATCTAAAAATACAAAAGTCTAGTAAAGTTACAAGAAGAAAGTCTGGGAATCTTATAGAAAGTCTGGGAAAAGAAAGTCTGGAATTACAGAAAATGGAAAAATCTATTACAGAAAGTCTAATAGAAAGTCTGGGAAAGAAAATCAAAAGTCTGGGAAACTACAAGTCTGGGAATTAATAAAGTCTAAAGAAAAGAATCTAAATCAAAGTCTAGGAAATATAAAATCAAGTCTAGTAAATCTAGAAAATCTAGGAATAGAAAAATAAAAATCTAGAAATCAAAAGAAATCTAGGAATTCTGAATAAAAATCTGGGGTAGAAAATCTGGGAATTTACAAGAAATCTGAAAGAAAATCTAAGTTACAGAAAGTCTGGGAGTTACAGAATGAAAGTCTGGGGTTACAAGTCTAAAGTCTGGGATCTAACAGAAGTCTGGTTAAGTCTAGGAATTTACAAAAATCTAATAAAAGAGAAGAAGTCTGGGATTAAGAAAGAAATCTAAAACTAAAAAGTCTAGGAATTTAAAATCTGGAAAATCTAGGAAGTAAAGAAATCTAGAAGTACAAAAAAATCTAATGGAAAATCTAAAAATCTAGGAATTAACAATCAAATCTAGGAATTAAAAAAACTAATCAAAAAATCTAAAAAATCTAAGGAAAAATCTAAAAATCTAGGGTTAATCAAAAGAAATCTAAATTAAGAAAAATCTAAAAAAAAATCTAGAAAGAAATCTAATGGAAATTCTAAAAATCTAGGAAAAAATCTAAAGAATTACAATCTGGGAGTAAAAAAATCTAAAAATTAAAAGAAATCAATTCTAGAAAGTAAAAAATCTAGGAATTACAAAAGAAATCTAGAAATTCTACAAATATAATCTAAATTACAAAGAAAGAAATCTAGGAAAAGAAAAGTCTAGGAAATTACAAGAATCTAAAATAAAGAAGAAGTCTAAAATAAAGAAAATCTAGTCTGAAAAAAATCTAGGAATTACAAAGAAATCTAAAAATTAAAAAGAAATCTAAAGAAAACAAAAGAAAATCTAGGAATTACAAAGAAAGAAATCTGAAATTTACAGAAAATCTAAAGAAAAAATCTAAAAATAAAAAGAAATTAAAGAATCAAAGAAATCTAAAAAAAAGAGAAATCTAAGAAATCAAAAGAAAATCTAAAATTACAAAGAAATCTAGAAATAAAAGAAATCTAGAAAATCAAAGAAATCTAAATTTAAAAGAAAATCAAATCTAATAGAAATTACAAAAAGAAATCTAGAAATTACAAAATCGAAATCTAGGAACAATCAAAAGAAATCTAAAATTACAAAAGTCTAGAAGAAAAAAAATTCTAGAAAAAAAATCAATAAAAATTACAAAGAAATCTAGGAAATTACAAAGAAATCTAAAGGAATACAAAAGAAATCTAATCAAATTAAAGAAATCTAGAAAAACAAAAGTCAAAATAGAAATAAAGAAATCTAAATTAAAAGAGAACTATCAAAAGTCAAATATAATCTAGAAGAAATCTAAAAAAAAATCTAAATAATCAAAAGAAATCTAATGGAAAAATAGAAAAATCTAAAATTTACAAAAGAAATCTAAAACTAAAGAAATCTAAATATAAAAATCTGGGAATCTAAAAGAAATCTAAATTTAAAGTAAAAATCTAACAAGTCTAAAAAAATCTAAAAAACAAAAAATCTAAAAAATAAAAGAAATCTAAATTAAGCAAGAAAATCTAAAAGAAAATAAAAATCTAGAAAACAATCTAGAAGTCAAAGAATCTGAAATTACAATCAAAGTCTGGGAGTCTAAAGAAATCAATCAAAGAAAGTCTAGAAAGAAATCTAATCAAATAAAATCTGAAAAACAAAGAAATCTAATGGAAATCAAATCTAAAGGAAACAAACAATCAAAATTAAAAAGGAAATCTAAAAGAACAATACAAAAAGTCTAGGAGTACAATCGAAAAATCTAGGAATTACAAGAAAGTCTAATGTATAAATCTAGGAATTACAGAAATCTAATTCTGAAGAAAATAAATCAAATCTAGGAAAAACAATACAAAGAAATCTAGGAATTCTGAAAAAGAAATCTAATAAAAAGAAATCTAAGAAAATCAAAGAAATCTAAATTCTAAAGAACAATCAAAAAATCTAGAAAGAACAATCAAAAAAAATCTAAATCAATCAAAATAGGAAATATAAAAATCAAAGAAAATCAAGAACAAAGAAGAAGTCTAAAATTCTGAATCAAGAAATCTAAAATAAAGAAATCTAAGAAAATCTTAAGAAAAGAACAATCTAGGAATCAAAAGAAATCTAGAAAGAACAATCAAAATCTAAAATCTAAAAAGAAATCTAATCTAGAAACAAATCTAAAATTACAAAAGAAATCTAAATAAAAAAAAAATCTAGAAATTACAAAAGAAATCTAATAAAACAATCAAAGCTAAAAAACTGAAAGAAAATCTAAAAGAAATCTAGAAAGAAAAATCAATCAAATAATCTAATAAAAACAATCTAAAAATCTACAAAAGAAATCTAGGAAAGAAATCTAAAAATTACAAATCAAAAATAAATCTAAATTACAAAAAAATCTAGAAGAACAATCAGAAATCTAATCTGAACAATAAAGAAATCTGAAATTACAATCAAAGAAATCTAAATAATTACAAAAGACAATCTAAAAATTTAAAAAATCAAAGAAAAAAGTAAAGAAATCTGATAAACTACAAAGAAAATCTAGTCTAAAAGGAAATCTATAAATTAAAAGTCTGAATAAACAAAAGAAAGTCTAATAGAAAATGAAAAAAGAAATCTAAATAGACAATCAAATCAAGTCAATAGAAAATAAATCGAAAATCTAATAAGACAATCAAAACAAAAAAATCTGAAAATAAAAATCTACCGTCTAAAAACAATAAGAAATCAAATCTAAAAAAAAATCAATCAAGAAATCAAATCTAGAACAGACAATCTAATAAATCTAAAATCTAATCGAAATGAAAATCTAATAAAGTAAAAATCTAATGAAAGAAAATCTAATAAAGACAATCAAAGAAATCTAAAAGAACAATCAAAAATCTAATAAACAATCAAAAAATCAAATCTAAGCAACAATCAAAAGAAATCTAATAAAAATCAAAGAAAATCTAGAAGAAAATCATAAATCTAATAAAAAAAATCAAAGGAAAATCTAAAAGAAAATCATAAAATCTAATTAAAAGAAAAATCAAATAAAAATCTAGAAAACAATCAAAGAAATCAAAATCTAATAAAAAGAAATCTAAAAAGAAAAGGAAAGAATCTAGGAACAATAAAGAAATAAATCTAAGAAAGAAAATCTAAATAAAGAAAAAGTCTTGAATAAAGTGTCAAAGAAATCTAATAAGAAAATCTGGGATAAAGAAAGTCAGAAAATACAATCTAAAGTCTGTTAAAAAATCTAATAATTTAAAGAAATCTAGAAAGTAGAAATCTATTAAACTAAATAAATCTAATGGGAAATGACAAGTCTGGGAATTTACAGAAAGTCTGGACAATCAAATGAAAATCTAATCGAATTCTAGAACAATCAAGTGAAATCTGAAAAACAATCAAAGAAATCTAAATTAGAAAGAAATCAATGGAAAATAAAGAAATCTAATCAAAGAAAATCTAGGAATCTACAATCAGAAATGAAATTTACAAGAAATCTGGAATTAAAAGTCTAGAATTTAGATCTCTAGAAAGAATAAAAATCAAATTTAAATCAAATCTAGGAAAACATCAAAATCTAGAAATGAACAATCTAGAAAATCTAGAAAGAACAATCTAAGAATTCAAAATCTAGAAATTCTAGAACAATCTAAGTAAAAGAAATCTAGAAATTAAAGAAATCCTAGGAAGTAAAAGAAATCTAGGAAATTCTGAAGAAAATCTAGGTAAAAGAAATCTAGAGTTACAATCTAGAGTAGAAAATCTACAAATTCTGAGAAAAGTCTAGGAAATGAAGAAAGTCTGAAATTTACAAGAAAAGAAGTCTAGGAATTTACAGAAAAGTCTGGGAATTTACAAGAAAGTCTAGAAATTTAGAATAATCTGAGAATTACAGAAAGAAGTCTAGAAGTAGAAATCTAGGAAATTTACAAAGAAATCTGAGAATTTATAGAAAATCTAGGAATTGAAAGAAATCTAGAATTCTGAAAAGAAATCTAAGTAAAGAAAATCTAGGAATTACAAAGAATCTAGGGGTGAAATTCTGAAAAAATCTAAAGATAAAGAAATCTAGAAATTCTAAGAAATCTAGGAAGTAAAGAAAAGTCTAGGAATTTAAGAAAGTCTCTGAAATTTACAAATCTAGAGTAAAGAAAATCTAGAAATTTAGAAAATCTAGAAATTACAAAGAAATCTAGGAAATTACAAAGAAATCTAG
>NW_027037920.1:22500-23756 GCF_034236695.1 Oncorhynchus nerka | reverse complement strand
TCTCCTGTAGTCTCCTCCATAAGGCTGATCAGTGTGGTCTCCTGTTTAATACAGTCTCCTCCATAAGGCTGATCAGTGTGGTCTCCTGTTTAATACAGTCTCCTCCATAAGGCTGATCAGTGTGGTCTCCTGTAGTCTCCTCCATAATGCTGATCAGTGTGGTATCCTGTTTAGTACAGTCTCCTCCATAAGGCTGATCAGTGTGGTCTCCTGATTAATACAGTCTCCTCCATAAGGCTGATCAGTGTGGTCTCCTGTAGTCTCCTCCATGAGGCTGATCAGTGTGGTCTCCTGTTTAATACAGTCTTCTCCATAAGGCTGATCAGTGTTTAATACAGTCTCCTCCATAAGGCTGATCAGTGTGGTCTCCTGTTTAATATAGTCTCCTCCATAAGGCTGATCAGTGTGGTATCCTGTTTAGTACAGTCTCCTCCATAAGGCTGATCAGTGTGGTCTCCTGTTTAATATAGTCTCCTCCATAAGGCTGATCAGTGTGTTTTAATGAGTCTCTCCTTCATAAGGCTGATCAGTGTGGTCTCCTGTAGTCTCCTCCATAAGGCTGATCAGTGTGGTCTCCTGTAGTCTCCTCCATAAGGCTGATCAGTGTGGTCTCCTGTAGTCTCCTCCATAAGGCTGGTCAGTGTGGTCTGTTTAATACAGTCTTTAATGACAGTCTCCTGTAGTCTCCTCCATAAGGCTGATCAGTGTGGTCTCCTGTAGTCTCCTCCATAAGGCTGATCAGTGTGGTCTCTTGTAGTCTCCTCCATAAGGCTGATCAGTGTGGTCTGTTTAATACAGTCTCCTTCATAAGGCTGATCAGTGTGGTCTCCTGTAGTCTCCTCCATAAGGCTGATCAGTGTGGTCTCCTGTAGTCTCCTCCATAAGGCTGATCAGTGTGGTCTCCTGTAGTCTCCTCCATAAGGCTGATCAGTGTGGTCTGTTTAATACAGTCTCCTCCATAAGGCTGATCAGTGTGGTCTCCTGTTTAATACAGTCTCCTCCATAAGGCTGATCAGTGTGGTCTCCTGTTTAATACAGTCTCCTCCATAAGGCTGGTCAGTGTGGTCTCCTGTTTAATACAGTCTCCTTCATAAGGCTGATCAGTGTGGTCTCCTGTAGTCTCCTCCATAAGGCTGATCAGTGTGGTCTCCTGTAGTCTCCTCCATAAGGTTGATCAGTGTGGTCTCTTGTTTAATACAGTCTCCTCCATAAGGCTGGTCAGTGTGGTCTCTGATCATAGAGTGGTCATAGAGTGG
>NW_027037920.1:0-7500 GCF_034236695.1 Oncorhynchus nerka | reverse complement strand
TGGAAATATATCTGCTTAGGCATGAATCCTGCAAACTCACTCATTGTAGCAAGGCGTCAGTGAGATTCAAACCTATGATCTTATGTTCTCTACCCTTAGAAACAGTCCACTGAGCTCCCATGTTATTCTGTTCTCTACCCTTAGAAACAGTCCACTGAGCTCCCATGTTAATCTGTTCTCTACCCATAGAAACAGTCCACTGAGCTCCCATGTTAATCTGTTCTCTACCCATAGAAACAGTCCACTGAGCTCCCATGCCATGTTACTCTGTTCTCTACCCTTAGAAACAGTCCACTGAGCTCCCATGTTAATCTGTTCTCTACCCATAGAAACAGTCCACTGAGCTCCCATGTTAATCTGTTCTCTACCCATAGAAACAGTCCACTGAGCTCCCATGCCATGTTACTCTGTTCTCTACCCATAGAAACAGTCCACTGAGCTCCCATGTTAATCTGTTCTCTACCCTTAGAAACAGTCCACTGAGCTCCCATGTTAATCTGTTCTCTACCCATAGAAACAGTCCACTGAGCTCCCATGCCATGTTAATCTGTTCTCTACCCTTAGAAACAGTCCACTGAGCTCCCATGTTAATCTGTTCTCTACCCATAGAAACAGTCCACTGAGCTCCCATTTTAATCTGTTCTCTACCCATAGAAACAGTCCACTGAGCTCCATGTTAATCTGTTCTCTACCCATAGAAACAGTCCACTGAGCTCCATGCCATGTTAATCTGTTCTCTACCCATAGAAACAGTCCACTGAGCTCCCATGTTAATCTGTTCTCTACCCATAGAAACAGTCCACTGATGAGCTCCCCTTATGCCATGTTAATCTGTTCTCTACCCATAGAAATAGTTCACTGAGCTCCCATGCCATAGTTAATCTGTTCTCTACCCATAGAAACAGTCCACTGAGCTCCCATGTTAATCTGTTCTCTACCCTTAGAAACAGTCCACTGAGCTCCCATGTTAATCTGTTCTCGACCCTTGCCATGAAACAGTCCACTGAGCTCCCATGTTAATCTGTTCTCTACCCTTAGAAACAGTTCACTGAGCTCCCATGCCATGTTAATCTGTTCTCTACCCTTAGAAACAGTCCACTGAGCTCCCATGCCATGTTAATCTGTTCTCTACCCATAGAAACAGTCCACTGAGCTCCCATGTTAATCTGTTCTCTACCCATAGAAACAGTCCACTGAGCTCCCATGTTAATCTGTTCTCTACCCTTAGAAACAGTCCACTGAGCTCCCATGTTAATCTGTTCTCTACCCATAGAAACAGTCCACTGAGCTCCCATGCCATGTTAATCTGTTCTCTACCCTTAGAAACAGTCCACTGAGCTCCCATGTTAATCTGTTCTCTACCCATAGAAACAGTCCACTGAGCTCCCATTTTAATCTGTTCTCTACCCATAGAAACAGTCCACTGAGCTCCCATGTTAATCTGTTCTCTACCCATAGAAACAGTCCACTGAGCTCCCATGCCATGTTAATCTGTTCTCTACCCATAGAAATAGTTCACTGAGCTCCCATGCCATGTTAATCTGTTCTCTACCCATAGAAACAGTCCACTGAGCTCCCATGTTAATCTGTTCTCTACCCTTAGAAACAGTCCACTGAGCTCCCATGTTAATCTGTTCTCTACCCATAGAAACAGTCCACTGAGCTCCCATGCCATGTTAATCTGTTCTCTTACCCTTAGAAACAGTTCACTGAGCTCCCATGCCATTAATCTGTTCTCTACCCATAGAAACAGTCCACTGAGCTCCCATGCCATTTAATCTGTTCTCTACCCATAGAAACAGTCCACTGAGCTCCCATGTTAATCTGTTCTCTACCCATAGAAACAGTCCACTGAGCTCCCATGTTAATCTGTTCTCTACCCATAGAAACAGTCCACTGAGCTCCCATGCCATGTTAATCTGTTCTCTACCCATAGAAATAGTTCACTGAGCTCCCATGCCATGTAATCTGTTCTCTACCCATAGAAACAGTCCACTGAGCTCCATAAATCTGTTCTCTACCCTTAGAAACAGTCCACTGAGCTCCCATGCCATGTTAATCTGTTCTCTACCCTTAGCAACAGTCCACTGAGCTCCCATGTTAATCTGTTCTCTACCCTTAGAAACAGTCCACTGAGCTCCCATGCCATGTTAATCTGTTCTCTACCCATAGAAACAGTCCACTGAGCTCCCATGCCATGTTAATCTGTTCTCTACCCATAGAAACAGTCCACTGAGCTCCCATGTTAATCTGTTCTCTACCCATAGAAACAGTCCACTGAGCTCCCATGTTAATCTGTTCTCTACCCATAGAAACAGTCCACTGAGCTCCCATGTCATGTTAATCTGTTCTCTACCCATAGAAACAGTCCACTGAGCTCCCATGCCATGTTAATCGTGTTCTCACTTAGAAACAGTCCACTGAGCTCTGTTAATCTGTTCTCTTACCCATAAAACAATCAGACTCTTTTATTTTCTCTACCCATAGAAAACAATCCCTCATTAAGACCCAGAAACAGTGTGAGCTCCCATGCCAGTGACATCTGTTCTCTACCCAAAAATAGTTCACCTGAACTCCCATGCCATGTTAATCTGTTCTACCCATAGTAACAGGACAGAGCTCCCATGTTAATCTGTTCTCTACCTGAGAAACAGTCCACTGAGCTCCCATGTTAATCTGTTTTTTTAGAAACAGTCCATTCTTGTTAATCGTTCTTGGAACATTAGTCAAGTTAAATGGAAATCACAAAGAAGAAGGTTGTTTATAATTTTTTGTTCACCTTCCGGAAATGGAGAGGGGAGGGAGAGAGGGACTATATTCTGTATTTTGAAGAGAGGAAGTATGATTCTATTATAAGAGGTAGGAGGGTAAAGTATGATTATATTATAAGAGGTAGCAGGGTAAAGAAGTATGATTATATTATAAGAGGTAGGAGGGTAAAGAAGTATGATTCTATTATAAGAGGTAGGAGGGTAAAGAAACAGTATGATTATATTATAAGAGGTAGGAGGGTAAAGATATTTAATCTGTTCTCTAGTATGATTCTATTATAAGAGGTAGGAGGTAAAATCAGACTCTATTATGATTCTATTATAAGACCAGGTAGGAGGGGCCAAAATGATTCTATTATAAGAGGTAGGAGGGGTAAATAACATTCTTGATTCTATTATAAGAAATGGAAATAGGAGGGTAAATATTTTTTGATTCTATTATAAGAGGTAGGGAGGATAAAGGACTATGATTCTATTATAAGAGGTAGGAGGGTAAAGAAGTATGATTCTATTATAAGAGGTAGGAGGATAAAGAAGTATGATTCTATTATAAGAGGTAGGAGGGTAAAGAAATATGATTATATTATAGGAGGTAGAAGGGTAAAGTATGATTCTATTATAAGAGGTAGGAGGGTAAATAAGTAATATTATATTATAAGAGGTAGGAGGGTAAAGAAGTATGATTCTATTATAAGAGGTAGGAGGGTAAAGAAGTATGATTCTATTATAAGAGGTAGGAGTATGATTCTATTATAAGAGGTAGGAGGGGTAAAGAGTATGATTCTATTATAAGAGGTAGGAGGGTAGGAGGATAAAGAAGTATGATTCTATTATAAGAGGTAGGAGGGTAAAGAAGTATGATTCTATTATAAGAGGTAGGAGGATAAAAGTATGATTCTATTATAAGAGGTAGGAGGGTAAAGAAATATGATTATATTATAGAGGTAGAAGGGTAAAGTATGATTATATTATGAGGTAGGGGGTAAATAAGTAATATTATATTATAAGAGGTAGGAGGGTAAAGAAGTATGATTCTATTATAAGAGGTAGGAGGGTAAAGAAGTATGATTCTATTATAAGAGGTAGGAGGGTAAAGAAGTATGATTCTATTATAAGAGGTAGGAGGGTAAAGAAGTATGATTCTATTATAAGAGGTAGGAGGGTAAAGTATGATTATATTATGAGGTAGGAGGGTAAAGAAATATGATTATATTATAAGAGGTAGAAGGGTAAAGTATGATTATATTATGAGGTAGGGGGTAAATAAGCATTATATTATAAGAGGTAGGAGGGTAAAGAAGTATGATTATATTATAAGAGGGAGGGTAAAAAGGATTCTATTATAAGAGGTAGGAGGGTAAAGAAGTATGATTCTATTATAAGAGGTAGGAGGGTAAAGAAGTATGATTCTATTATAGAGGGGAGGGTAAATATGATTCTGTTATAAGAGGTATAAAGTATGATTATATTATAAGAGGTAGGAGGGGTAAAGTATGATTATATGATATGAAGGGTAAAGTATGATTATATTATGAGGTAGGGGGTAAATAAGTATGATTATATTATAAGAGGTTGGAGGGTAAAGTATGATTCTATTATAAGAGGTAGGAGGGTAAAGTATGATTCTATTATACGATGTAGGAGGGGTAAAGTATGATTCTATTATAAGAGGTAGCAGGGGTAAGAAGTATGATTATATTATTATAAGAGGTAGGGAGAGGTAGAAGTATGATTCTATTATAAGAGGTAGGAGGTAAAGTATGATTATATTATAAGAGGTAGGAAGGGGTAAAGTATGATTATATTAGAAGAGGTAGGGTAAAGTATGATTCTATTATAAGGTAGGAGGGGTAATGAAGTATGATTATATTATAAGAGGTAGGAGGTAAAGTATGATTCTGTTATAAGAGGTAGTAGGGGTAAAGTATGATTATATTATAAGAGGTAGGAGGGGTAAAGTATGATTCTATTATGAGGTAGGGGTAAATAAGTATGATTATATTATAAGAGGTTGGAGGAGTAAAGAGTATGATTCTATAATAAGAGGTAGGAGGGTAAAAGTATGATTATATTATAAGAATACCGGGGTAAAGTAGGATTCTATTATAAGAGGTAGGAGGGTAAAGTATGATTCTATTATAAGAGATACCAGGGTAAAGTAGGATTATATTATAAAGGTATGGGTAAAGTATGATTATATTATTATAAAGGTAGGAGGGAATTAAGTATGATTCTATTATAAAATTGTAGGAGGGGTAAAGTATGATTCTATTACAGAGGTATGAAGGTAAAGTATGATTCTGTTATAAGAGGTAGGAGGGGTAAGTAGAGATAACAGAAAGGCTGTGTCTCTGTGAGGGCTGAGTAGAGATAACAGAAAGGCTATGTCTCTGTGAGGCTGAGTAGAGATAACAGAAGGCTGTGTCTCTGTGAGGGGCTGAGTAGAGATAACAGAAGAGCTGTGTCTCTGTGAGGGCTGAGTAGAGATAACTGTGTTAGAGGGCTGAGTAGAAAAACAGAAAGGCTGTGTCTCTGTGAGGGGGCTGTGTTAGAGATAACAGAAAGGCTGTGTCTGTGAGGCTGAGTAGAGATAACAGAAAGGCTGTGTGTCTCTGTGAGGGCTGGTCTCTGTGAGGGCTGAGTGAGATAACAGAAAGTGTCTCTGTGAGGGCTGTGTTAGAGATAACAGAAAGGTTGTGTCTCTGTGAGGGCTGGTAGAATAGCAAGAAGGCTGTGTGTGTGTCCTGTGAGCTGAGTAGAGAGATCACAGGAAACGCTGTGTCTCTGTGAGGGCAGAGAAGAGGAATGGTAAATGACAAAATAGACAAGAGGTCTTTATCGTCCCCTCTCTTCCTGGCTACACTCTTTCATGGAAGAGGAAGAGGGATGATCAACCTCTTTGTGTTTGGCTGGGACTCAGAGAGAATGAGAAGACTATTGAACTAAATTACATGGATGGATAGATGGACTAATTTTAATGTCCCCCCAACAAGCTCTCACAGTCTCACTGCAGAAATAGAATTGAGGTTTAAATTCAGACACTCGTTCTGAATGGTTGAGACAAGGGTTGGATATGGTGTGCCTTGCATACGTACACACACACACACACACACACACAGCACACACAAACACACACACACACACACACACACACACACACACACACACACACACACACACACACACACATACACACATACACACACGCGCACACACACACACACACACACACACACACACACACACACACACACACACACACACACAAACACACAAACACCGTGCTTGAGCTATTACATGTTTTCTGACCAGCATTCAACATTCTCACTAACCCACCCCCAGTGAGAGGAGAGAGAGGTTGGGGCTTGGCTTAGAGGGCTATTGAGAGTGAGAGAGACAACTTAGTATATGCTGGGGTTAGAGGGGTGAGAGGAGACAAATGAGAAAAAGAGAGAGAGATAGAGATGTTGGGGCTGGGGTTAGAGCTAGAGCAAGAGAGAGACCAAAGAGAGAGATAGAGAGATAGAGAGAGAGAGAGAGGCAAGGGAGAGAGAGCAAAGAGAGAGAGATGAGAGCGGCGAGAGATAGATGGAGAAAGAGAGAGATGAAGAAAGAGAGAGAGAGAGAGGGTTAGACCTGGGGTTAGAGAGAAGCGAAGACAGAAAAAGAGAGATGGAGAAAGAGGGAGAGAGAAGCGGCGCGAGAGAGATAGATGGAGAAGAGAGATGGAGAGAGAGAGATAGAAATGTTGAGGCTGGGGTTAGGCTAGCGCAGAGAGAGACCAAAGAGAGAGAGAGAGAGAGAGAGAGAGATAGAGAGAGAGAGAGAGAGAGAGAGAGAGAGAGAGAGAGAGAGAGAGAGAGAGAGAGAGAGAGAGAAAGAAAAGAGAGAGAGAGAGAGAGAGGGGTTAGACCTGGGGTTAGAGAAATGACGACAAGAACCAGAGAGATAGAGAGAGAGATGGAAGAAAGAGAGATGAAGAAGAGAGGGTTGGACCTGGGGTTAGAGCGAGAGACAGAAGACAGAGAGACAGAGAGAGACGGAGAAGAGGAGAGAGAGAAGTTGGACCTGGGGTTAGAGAAAGAAAAGAGGGTCGAGAGAAGAAAGAACATAATATATGCTGATGTGGATGTTCAGCCTGCTCCAATCATCAGATGGAATTACTCTATCTGTCAATCTCATCCCATCAGCCCAACCCCGAAGGGCGGTGACTATCTCTGGGGTCACAACACACTAACACAGCTGGCCTGGTCAAGGAGGGTACATTTGTGTGTGTGTGTGTGTGTGTGTGTATGTGTGTTTGTGTGTGTGTGTGTGTGTGTTAAAGTATGTGATTCTTGTGTGTGTGTGTGTGTTGTGTGTAAAGGTATTGTGTTGGCCTAACCCAAACTAAAAGGCCTTATAACATTATATTAAGGTATTGTGTTATTGCTGCTTAAACTAAAGTATTGTGTTATTCTAAGGTCTTGTGTTATTTATAACTAAACTAAAGGTCTTGTGTTATTTATAACCCAAACTAAGAGTCTGTGTTATAACCCAAACTAAAGGTCTTGTGTTGTTATAACCCAAACTAAAGGTCTTGTGTTGTTATAACCAAACTAAAGTCTTGTGTTTGTTATAACCCAAACTAAAGGTCTTGTGTTGTTATAACCCAAACTAAAAGGTCTTGTGTTATTTATAACCCAAACTAAAGAGTCTTGTGTTGTTTATAACCCAAACTAAAGGTCTT
>NW_027037919.1:0-23738 GCF_034236695.1 Oncorhynchus nerka | reverse complement strand
GCCAACGCCTACCGAACAGAACTTCTGCACTCAACAACTGGCCGTATTTCCGCTTCGCTCCACAGGTAGTATCACATTTTTCATTTCATTTCATTACAGTACAACGGCTTGATTTGTTTGATCGTAGCTAGCTACATAGCTAGCTACATAGCCGTCTTTGTATCAAAGATAATTGTGTAGTCTAGAGCGATTTCCTAGGTTAGCTAGCCAGCTATTGTCGCTTCTTTAACGCAACGTAATTTAATCAATACGCTAGCTAGCCAGCTAGCCCAATAGCAGCACAGTAGCACAGTAGGAACTATTACACTCAACGGAACGACGGATTAGTGTGTAGTGTCAACAACGCAGACAATGCCAACTAGCCTACTTAGTCAACAACGCAGCCTCTGCCAGCTAGCCTACTTCAGCAGTACTGTATCATTTTAATCATTTTAGTCAATAAGATTCTTGCTACGTAAGCTTAACTCTCTGAACACTCGTGACGTAGTCCACTTGTCATTCCAATCTCCTTTGCATTAGCGTAGCTCTGTGTAGCCTGTCAACTATGTGTCTGTCATCCCTGTTCTCTCCTCTCTGCACAGACCATACAAACGCTTCCACACCGCGTGGCCGCGCCACCTTAATCTGGTGGTCCCAGCGCGCACGACCCACGGGAGTTCCAGGCTCCGGTAGCCTCTGGAACTGCCGATCTGCGGCCAACAAGGCAGAGTTCATCTCCGTTTGTTCCCCTCCAGTCCTCGACTTCTTGGCACTGACGGAAACATGGATCACTACAGACAACACTGCTACCTTCTACTGCTCTCTTCGCCTGCCCACGTGTTCTCGCACACCCCGAGAGCTTCTGGTCAGCGGGGTGGTGGCACCGGGATCCTCATCTCTCCCAAGTGGTCATTCTCTCTTCTCCCCTTACCCATCTGTCTATCGCTCCTTTGAATTCCATGCTGTCACAGTTACCAGCCCTTCAAGCTTAACATCCTTATCATTTATCGCCCTCCAGGTTCCTCGAGAGTTCATCAAGTTGATGCCTTGATAAGCTCCTTTCCTGAGGACGGCTCACCTCTCACAGTTCTGGGCGACTTTAACCTCCCACGCCCTACCTTTGACTCATTCCTCTCTGCCTCCTTCTTTCCACTCCTCTCCTCTTTTGACCTCACCTCTCACCTTCCCCCTACTCAAGGCAGGAAATACGCTCGACCTCATCTTTACTAGATGCTGTTCTTCCACTAACCTCGTTGTAACTCCTCCAAGTCTCCGACCACTACCTTGTATCCTTTTCCCTCTCGCTTCATCCAACACTTCCCACACTGCCCCTACTCGGATGGTATCGCGCCGTCCCAACCTTCGCTCTCTCTCCCCGCTCCCTCTCCTCCTCTTCCATCCTATCATCTCTTCCTCTGCTCAAACCTTTCTCCAACCTATCTCCTGATTCTGCCTCCTCAACCCTCCTCTCCTCCCTTTCTGCATCCTTTGACTCTCTATGTCCCCTATCCTCCAGGCCGGCTCGGTCCTCCCTCCCGCTCCGTGGCTCGACGACTCATTGCGAGCTCACAGAACAGGGCTCCGGGCAGCCGAGCGGAAATGGAGGAAAACTCGCCTCCCTGCGGACCTGACATCCTTTCACTCCCTCCTCTCTACATTTTCCTCTTTCTCTCTGCTGCTAAAGCCACTTTCTACCACTCTAAATTCCAAGCATCTGCCTCTAACCCTAGGAAGCTCTTTGCAACCTTCTCTCCCTCCTGAATCCTCCTCCCCTCCTCCTCCCCTCTCTGCAGATGACTTCGTCAACCATTTTGAAAAGAAGGTCGACGACATCCGATCCTCGTTTGCTAAGTCAAACGACACCGCTGGTTCTGCCTACACACTGCCCTACCCTGTGCTCTGACCTTTCTCCTCTCTCTCCAGATGAAATCTTTAAGGGTTTTGTGACGGCCGGCCGCCCTACAACCTGCCCGCTTGACCCTATCCTCCTCTCTTCTCCAGACCATTTCCCGGAGACCTCTCCCTACTCTCACCTCGCCATCAACTCATCCCTGACCGCTGGCTACGCCCTTCCGTCTTTTCAAGAGAGCGAGAGTTGCACCCTTCTGAAAAAACCTACACTCGATCCCTCCGATGTCAACAACTACAGACCAGTATCCCTTCTTTTCTTTTCTCTCCAAAACTCTTGAACGTGCCGTCCTTGGCCAGCTCTCCCGCTATCTCTCTCAGAATGACCTTCTTGATCCAAATCAGTCAGGTTTCAAGACTAGTCATTCAACTGAGACTGCTCTTCTCTGTATCACGGAGGCGCCCGCACTGCTAAAGCTAACTCCTCTCCTCTGCTCTCATCCTTCTAGACCTATCGGCTGCCTTCGATACTGTGAACCATCAGATCCTCCTTCCACCTCTCCGAGTTGGGCATCTCCGGCGCGGCCCACGCTTGATTGTGCCCTACCTGACAGGTCGCTCCTACCAGGTGGCGTGGCGAGAATCCGTCTCCACACCACGTGCTCTCACCACTGGTGTCCCCAGGGCTCTGTTCTAGGCCCTCTCCTATTCTCGCTATACACCAAGTCACTTGGCTCTGTCATAACCTCACATGGTCTCTCCTATCATTGCTATGCAGACGACACACAATTAATCTTCCTTTCCCCTTCTGATGACCAGGTGGCGACCGCATCTCTGCATGTCTGGCAGACATATCCGTGTGGATGACGGATCACCACCTCAAGCTGAACCTCGGCAAGACGGAGCTGCTCTTCCTCCCGGGAAGGACTGCCCGCTCCATGATCTCGCCATCACGGTTGACAACTCCATTGTGTCCTCCTCCCAGAGCGCTAAGAACCTTGGCGTGATCCTGGACAACACCCTGTCGTTCTCAACTAACATCAAGGCGGTGGCCCGTTCCTGTAGGTTCATGCTCTACAACATCCGCAGAGTACGACCCTGCCTCACACAGGAAGCGGCGCAGGTCCTAATCCAGGCACTTGTCATCTCCCGACTGGTAGTTCTAGACAGTACAGCAACAATAATAATAATAATAATAATAAGTCACTGTTTGTTAAGGTAGTTATAGACAGTACAGCAACAATAATAATAATAATAATAATAATAATAATAATAATAATAAGTCACTGTTTGTTAAGGTAGTTATAGACAGTACAGCAACAATAATAATAATAATAAGTCACTGTTTGTTAAGGTAGTTATAGACAGTACAGCAATAATAATAATAATAATAATAATAATAATAATAAGTCACTGTTTGTTAAGGTAGTTATAGACAGTACAGCAACAATAATAATAATAATAATAATAAGTCACTGTTTGTTAAGGTAGTTATAGACAGTACAGCAACAATAATAATAATAATAATAATAAGTCACTGTTTGTTAAGGTAGTTATAGACAGTACAGCAACAATAATAATAACAATAATAATAATAATAAGTCACTGTTTGTTAAGGTAGTTATAGACAGTACAGCAACCGCTCGCTTCCGGGTTGGAGCGAGCGGTCGCATCTGCACTCGGTCCGCAGGTAGTATTACATTTCATTATAGTACAACGGTTTGATTTGTCTAATCTTAGCAATTTCTTCCTAGCTAGCTACACAGCCGTCTTTGTATCATAGATAATTGCGTAATTATCGTATTTCGTCGTCCTAACGCAGTCTACACTGCCCTGCAGCTAGCCAGCTAGCTAACGTCCACCGTTAGCTAGTCCACCGTCTACCGATTAGCAGCACAACTATTACACTCAACTGAACGACTTGATTAGTGTAGTGTTAGCTAACTACATAGTTGTCTTTGCTGTCTTCGTACCCAAGATAATTGTGTAGTTTAGAGTGTGTAGTTTTATGTCGTCCTTAACATAGGAGACTCTGCTAGCTAGCCAACAGCTAGCTAACGTCTACCGAACAGAACTTCTGCACTCAACAATCCGGTCGCATTTCGCTTCGCTCCACAGGTAGTATCACATTTTTCATCTCATTTCATTACAGTACAACGGCTTGATTTGTTTGATCGTAGCTAGCTACATAGCTAGCTACATAGCCGTCTTTGTATCAAAGATAATTGTGTAGTCTAGAGCGATTTCCTAGGTTAGCTAGCCAGCTATTGTCGTTCTTTTAACGCAACGTAACGTAATCAACACTGCTAGCTAGCCAGCTAGCCCCGAATAGCAGCACAGTAGAAACTATTACACTCAACGGAACGACTTGATTAGTGTAGTGTCAACAACGCAGCCAATGCCAGCTAGCCTACTTAGCCAACAACGCAGCCTCTGCCAGCTAGCCTACTTCAGCAGTACTGTATCATTTTAATAATTTTAGTCAATAAGATTCTTGCTACGTAAGCTTAACTCTCTGAACACTCGTGACGTGTAGTCCACTTGTCATTCCAATCTCCTTTGCATTAGCGTAGCCTCTTGTGTAGCCTGTCAACTATGTGTCTGTCTATCCCTGTTCTCTCCTCTCTGCACAGACCATACAAACGCTCCACACCGCGTGGCCGCGGCCACCCTAATCTGGTGGTCCCAGCGCGCACGACCCACGTGGAGTTCCAGGTCTCCGGTAGCCTCTGGAACTGCCGATCTGCGGCCAACAAGGCAGAGTTCATCTCCGCCTATGTCTCCCTCCAGTCCCTCGACTTCTTGGCACTGACGGAAACATGGATCACCACAGACAACACTGCTACTCCTACTGCTCTCTCTTCGTCTGCCCACGTGTTCTCGCACACCCGAGAGCTTCTGGTCAGCGGGGTGGTGGCACCGGGATCCTCATCTCTCCCAAGTGGTCATTCTCTCTTTCTCCCCTTACCCATCTGTCTATCGCCTCCTTTGAATTCCATGCTGTCACAGTTACCAGCCCTTTCAAGCTTAACATCCTTATCATTTATCGCCCTCCAGGTTCCCTCGGAGAGTTCATCAATGAGCTTGATGCCTTGATAAGCTCCTTTCCTGTGGACGGCTCACCTCTCACAGTTCTGGGCGACTTTAACCTCCCCACGCCTACCTTTGACTCATTCCTCTCTGCCTCCTTCTTTCCACTCCTCTCCTCTTTTGACCTCACCCTCTCACCTTCCCCCCCTACTCACAAGGCAGGAAACACGCTCGACCTCATCTTTACTAGATGCTGTTCTTCCACTAACCTCGTTGCAACTCCCCTCCAAGTCTCCGACCACTACCTTGTATCCTTCTCCCTCTCGCTCTCATCCAACACTTCCCACACTGCCCCTACTCGGATGGTATCGCGCCGTCCCAACCTTCGCTCTCTCTCCCCCGCTACTCTCTCCTCTTCCATCCTATCATCTCTTCCCTCTGCTCAAACCTTCTCCAACCTATCTCCTGATTCTGTCTCCTCAACCCTCCTCTCCTCCCTTTCTGCATCCTTTGACTCTCTATGTCCCCTATCCTCCAGGCCGGCTCGGTCCTCCCCTCCCGCTCCGTGGCTCGACGACTCATTGCGAGCTCACAGAACAGGGCTCCGGGCAGCCGAGCGGATGGAGGAAAACTCGCCTCCCTGCGGACCTGACATCCTTTCACTCCCTCCTCTCTACATTTTCCTCTTCTCTCTCTGCTGCTAAAGCCACTTTCTACCACTCTAAATTCCAAGCATCTGCCTCTAACCCTAGGAAGCTCTTTGCAACCTTCTCCTCCCTCCTGAATCCTCCTCCCCCTCCCCCTCCTCCCTCTCTGCAGATGACTTCGTCAACCATTTTGAAAAGAAGGTCGACGACATCCGATCCTCGTTTGCTAAGTCAAACGACACCGCTGGTTCTGCTCACACTGCCCTACCCTGTGCTCTGACCTCTTTCTCCCTCTCTCTCCAGATGAAATCTCGCGTCTTGTGACGGCCGGCCGCCCTACAACCTGCCCGCTTGACCCTATCCCCTCCTCTCTTCTCCAGACCATTTCCGGAGACCTCCTCCCTTACCTCACCTCGCTCATCAACTCATCCCTGACCGCTGGCTACGTCCCTTCCGTCTTCAAGAGAGCGAGAGTTGCACCCCTTCTGAAAAAACCTACACTCGATCCCTCCGATGTCAACAACTACAGACCAGTATCCCTTCTTTCTTTTCTCTCCAAAACTCTTGAACGTGCCGTCCTTGGCCAGCTCTCCCGCTATCTCTCTCAGAATGACCTTCTAGATCCAAATCAGTCAGGTTTCAAGACTAGTCATTCAACTGAGACTGCTCTTCTCTGTATCACGGAGGCGCTCCGCACTGCTAAAGCTAACTCTCTCTCCTCTGCTCTCATCCTTCTAGACCTATCGGCTGCCTTCGATACTGTGAACCATCAGATCCTCCTCTCCACCCTCTCCGAGTTGGGCATCTCCGGCGCGGCCCACGCTTGGATTGCGTCCTACCTGACAGGTCGCTCCTACCAGGTGGCGTGGCGAGAATCCGTCTCCACACCACGTGCTCTCACCACTGGTGTCCCCAGGGCTCTGTTCTAGGCCCTCTCCTATTCTCGCTATACACCAAGTCACTTGGCTCTGTCATAACCTCACATGGTCTCTCCTATCATTGCTATGCAGACGACACACAATTAATCTTCTCCTTTCCCCCTTCTGATGACCAGGTGGCGAATCGCATCTCTGCATGTCTGGCAGACATATCCGTGTGGATGACGGATCACCACCTCAAGCTGAACCTCGGCAAGACGGAGCTGCTCTTCCTCCCGGGAAGGACTGCCCGTTCCATGATCTCGCCATCACGGTTGACAACTCCATTGTGTCCTCCTCCCAGAGCGCTAAGAACCTTGGCGTGATCCTGGACAACACCCTGTCGTTCTCAACTAACATCAAGGCGGTGGCCCGTTCCTGTAGGTTCATGCTCTACAACATCCGCAGAGTACGACCCTGCCTCACACAGGAAGCGGCGCAGGTCCTAATCCAGGCACTTGTCATCTCCCGTCTGGATTACTGCAACTCGCTGTTGGCTGGGCTCCCTGCCTGTGCCATTAAACCCCTACAACTCATCCAGAACGCCGCAGCCCGTCTGGTGTTCAACCTTCCCAAGTTCTCTCACGTCACCCCGCTCCTCCGCTCCCTCCACTGGCTTCCAGTTGAAGCTCGCATCCGCTACAAGACCATGGTGCTTGCCTACGGAGCTGTGAGGGGAACGGCACCTCAGTACCTCCAGGCTCTGATCAGGCCCTACACCCAAACAAGGGCACTGCGTTCATCCACCTCTGGCCTGCTCGCCTCCCTACCACTGAGGAAGTACAGTTCCCGCTCAGCCCAGTCAAAACTGTTCGCTGCTCTGGCCCCCCAATGGTGGAACAAACTCCCTCACGACGCCAGGACAGCGGAGTCAATCACCACCTTCCGGAGACACCTGAAACCCCACCTCTTTAAGGAATACCTAGGATAGGATAAAGTAATCCCTCTCACCCCCCCCTCCCCTGAAAAGATTTAGATGCACTACTGTTCCACTGGAGGTCATAAGGTGAATGCACCAATTTGTAAGTCGCTCTGGATAAGAGCGTCTGCTAAATGACTTAAATGTAAATGTATAATAAGTCACTGTTTGTTAAGGTAGTTATAGACAGTACAGCAACAATAATAATAATAATAATAAGTCACAGTTTGTTAAGGTAGTTATAGACAGTACAGCAACAACAATAATAATAATAATAATAATAATAATAAGTCACTGTTTGTTAAGGTAGTTATAGACAGTACAGCAACAACAACAATAATAATAATAATAATAATAATAATAAGTCACTGTTTGTTAAGGTAGTTATAGACAGTACAGCAACAATAATAATAATAATAATAATAATAAGTCACTGTTTGTTAAGGTAGTTATAGACAGTACAGCAACAATAATAATAACAATAATAATAATAATAAGTCACTGTTTGTTAAGGTAGTTATAGACAGTACAGCAACCGCTCGCTTCCGGGTTGGAGCGAGCGGTCGCATCTGCACTCGGTCCGCAGGTAGTATTACATTTCATTATAGTACAACGGTTTGATTTGTCTAATCTTAGCAATTTCTTCCTAGCTAGCTACACAGCCGTCTTTGTATCATAGATAATTGCGTAATTATCGTATTTCGTCGTCCTAACGCAGTCTACACTGCCCTGCAGCTAGCCAGCTAGCTAACGTCCACCGTTAGCTAGTCCACCGTCTACCGATTAGCAGCACAACTATTACACTCAACTGAACGACTTGATTAGTGTAGTGTTAGCTAACTACATAGTTGTCTTTGCTGTCTTCGTACCCAAGATAATTGTGTAGTTTAGAGTGTGTAGTTTTATGTCGTCCTTAACATAGGAGACTCTGCTAGCTAGCCAACAGCTAGCTAACGTCTACCGAACAGAACTTCTGCACTCAACAATCCGGTCGCATTTCGCTTCGCTCCACAGGTAGTATCACATTTTTCATCTCATTTCATTACAGTACAACGGCTTGATTTGTTTGATCGTAGCTAGCTACATAGCTAGCTACATAGCCGTCTTTGTATCAAAGATAATTGTGTAGTCTAGAGCGATTTCCTAGGTTAGCTAGCCAGCTATTGTCGTTCTTTTAACGCAACGTAACGTAATCAACACTGCTAGCTAGCCAGCTAGCCCCGAATAGCAGCACAGTAGAAACTATTACACTCAACGGAACGACTTGATTAGTGTAGTGTCAACAACGCAGCCAATGCCAGCTAGCCTACTTAGCCAACAACGCAGCCTCTGCCAGCTAGCCTACTTCAGCAGTACTGTATCATTTTAATCATTTTAGTCAATAAGATTCTTGCTACGTAAGCTTAACTCTCTGAACACTCGTGACGTGTAGTCCACTTGTCATTCCAATCTCCTTTGCATTAGCGTAGCCTCTTGTGTAGCCTGTCAACTATGTGTCTGTCTATCCCTGTTCTCTCCTCTCTGCACAGACCATACAAACGCTCCACACCGCGTGGCCGCGGCCACCCTAATCTGGTGGTCCCAGCGCGCACGACCCACGTGGAGTTCCAGGTCTCCGGTAGCCTCTGGAACTGCCGATCTGCGGCCAACAAGGCAGAGTTCATCTCCGCCTATGTCTCCCTCCAGTCCCTCGACTTCTTGGCACTGACGGAAACATGGATCACCACAGACAACACTGCTACTCCTACTGCTCTCTCTTCGTCTGCCCACGTGTTCGCACACCCCGAGAGCTTCTGGTCAGCGGGGTGGTGGCACCGGGATCCTCATCTCTCCCAAGTGGTCATTCTCTCTTTCTCCCCTTACCCATCTGTCTATCGCCTCCTTTGAATTCCATGCTGTCACAGTTACCAGCCCTTTCAAGCTTAACATCCTTATCATTTATCGCCCTCCAGGTTCCTCGGAGAGTTCATCAATGAGCTTGATGCCTTGATAAGCTCCTTTCCTGAGGACGGCTCACCTCTCACAGTTCTGGGCGACTTTAACCTCCCCACGCCTACCTTTGACTCATTCCTCTCTGCCTCCTTCTTTCCACTCCTCTCCTCTTTTGACCTCACCCTCTCACCTTCCCCCTACTCACAAGGCAGGAAACACGCTCGACCTCATCTTTACTAGATGCTGTTCTTCCACTAACCTCGTTGCAACTCCCCTCCAAGTCTCCGACCACTACCTTGTATCCTTCTCCCTCTCGCTCTCATCCAACACTTCCCACACTGCCCCTACTCGGATGGTATCGCGCCGTCCCAACCTTCGCTCTCTCTCCCCGCTACTCTCTCCTCTTCCATCCTATCATCTCTTCCCTCTGCTCAAACCTTCTCCAACCTATCTCCTGATTCTGCCTCCTCAACCCTCCTCTCCTCCCTTTCTGCATCCTTTGACTCTCTATGTCCCCTATCCTCCAGGCCGGCTCGGTCCTCCCCTCCCGCTCCGTGGCTCGACGACTCATTGCGAGCTCACAGAACAGGGCTCCGGGCAGCCGAGCGGAAATGGAGGAAAACTCGCCTCCCTGCGGACCTGACATCCTTTCACTCCCTCCTCTCTACATTTTCCTCTTCTCTCTCTGCTGCTAAAGCCACTTTCTACCACTCTAAATTCCAAGCATCTGCCTCTAACCCTAGGAAGCTCTTTGCAACCTTCTCCTCCCTCCTGAATCCTCCTCCCCCTCCCCCTCCTCCCTCTCTGCAGATGACTTCGTCAACCATTTTGAAAAGAAGGTCGACGACATCCGATCCTCGTTTGCTAAGTCAAACGACACCGCTGGTTCTGCTCACACTGCCCTACCCTGTGCTCTGACCTCTTTCTCCCCTCTCTCTCCAGATGAAATCTCGCGTCTTGTGACGGCCGGCCGCCCTACAACCTGCCCGCTTGACCCTATCCCCTCCTCTCTTCTCCAGACCATTTCCGGAGACCTCCTCCCTTACCTCACCTCGCTCATCAACTCATCCCTGACCGCTGGCTACGTCCCTTCCGTCTTCAAGAGAGCGAGAGTTGCACCCCTTCTGAAAAAACCTACACTCGATCCCTCCGATGTCAACAACTACAGACCAGTATCCCTTCTTTCTTTTCTCTCCAAAACTCTTGAACGTGCCGTCCTTGGCCAGCTCTCCCGCTATCTCTCTCAGAATGACCTTCTAGATCCAAATCAGTCAGGTTTCAAGACTAGTCATTCAACTGAGACTGCTCTTCTCTGTATCACGGAGGCGCTCCGCACTGCTAAAGCTAACTCTCTCTCCTCTGCTCTCATCCTTCTAGACCTATCGGCTGCCTTCGATACTGTGAACCATCAGATCCTCCTCTCCACCCTCTCCGAGTTGGGCATCTCCGGCGCGGCCCACGCTTGGATTGCGTCCTACCTGACAGGTCGCTCCTACCAGGTGGCGTGGCGAGAATCCGTCTCCACACCACGTGCTCTCACCACTGGTGTCCCCCAGGGCTCTGTTCTAGGCCCTCTCCTATTCTCGCTATACACCAAGTCACTTGGCTCTGTCATAACCTCACATGGTCTCTCCTATCATTGCTATGCAGACGACACACAATTAATCTTCTCCTTTCCCCCTTCTGATGACCAGGTGGCGAATCGCATCTCTGCATGTCTGGCAGACATATCCGTGTGGATGACGGATCACCACCTCAAGCTGAACCTCGGCAAGACGGAGCTGCTCTTCCTCCCGGGGAAGGACTGCCCGTTCCATGATCTCGCCATCACGGTTGACAACTCCATTGTGTCCTCCTCCCAGAGCGCTAAGAACCTTGGCGTGATCCTGGACAACACCCTGTCGTTCTCAACTAACATCAAGGCGGTGGCCCGTTCCTGTAGGTTCATGCTCTACAACATCCGCAGAGTACGACCCTGCCTCACACAGGAAGCGGCGCAGGTCCTAATCCAGGCACTTGTCATCTCCCGTCTGGATTACTGCAACTCGCTGTTGGCTGGGCTCCCTGCCTGTGCCATTAAACCCCTACAACTCATCCAGAACGCCGCAGCCCGTCTGGTGTTCAACCTTCCCAAGTTCTCTCACGTCACCCCGCTCCTCCGCTCCCTCCACTGGCTTCCAGTTGAAGCTCGCATCCGCTACAAGACCATGGTGCTTGCCTACGGAGCTGTGAGGGGAACGGCACCTCAGTACCTCCAGGCTCTGATCAGGCCCTACACCCAAACAAGGGCACTGCGTTCATCCACCTCTGGCCTGCTCGCCTCCCTACCACTGAGGAAGTACAGTTCCCGCTCAGCCCAGTCAAAACTGTTCGCTGCTCTGGCCCCCCAATGGTGGAACAAACTCCCTCACGACGCCAGGACAGCGGAGTCAATCACCACCTTCCGGAGACACCTGAAACCCCACCTCTTTAAGGAATACCTAGGATAGGATAAAGTAATCCCTCTCACCCCCCCCCTCCCCCTGAAAAGATTTAGATGCACTACTGTTCCACTGGAGGTCATAAGGTGAATGCACCAATTTGTAAGTCGCTCTGGATAAGAGCGTCTGCTAAATGACTTAAATGTAATTGTATAATAAGTCACTGTTTGTTAAGGTAGTTATAGACAGTACAGCAACAATAATAATAATAATAATAAGTCACAGTTTGTTAAGGTAGTTATAGACAGTACAGCAACAATAATAATAATAAGAGCGTCTGCTAAATGACTTAAATGTAAATGTAAATAATAATAAGTCACTGTTTGTTAAGGTAGTTATAGACAGTACAGCAACAATAATAATAATAATAAGTCACTGTTTGTTAAGGTAGTTATAGACAGTACAGCAACAATAATAATAATAATAAGTCACTGTTTGTTAAGGTAGTTATAGACAGTACAGCAACAAGTCACAGTTTGTTAATAATAATAATAATAATAATAATAAGTCACTGTTTGTTAAGGTAGTTATAGACAGTACAGCAACAATAATAATAACAATAATAATAATAATAATAATAAGTCACTGTTTGTTAAGGTAGTTATAGACAGTACAGCAACAATAATAATAATAATAATAATAAGTCACTGTTTGTTAAGGTAGTTATAGACAGTACAGCAACAATAATAATAATAATAATAATAACAATAATAATAATAATAATAAGTCACTGTTTGTTAAGGTAGTTATAGACAGTACAGCAACAATAATAATAATAATAATAATAATAAGTCACTGTTTGTTAAGGTAGTTATAGACAGTACAGCAACAATAATAATAATAATAATAATAAGTCACTGTTTGTTTGTTAAGGTACTGTTTGTTATAGACAGTACAGCAACAATAATAATAATAATAATAAGTCACTGTTTGTTAAGGTAGTTATAGACAGTACAGCAACAATAATAATAATAATAATAAGTCACTGTTTGTTAAGGTAGTTATAGACAGTACAGCAACACAAGGTCATGTCTCACACTTATTTTTATTCATTAACAATTTATTGTCTTTCAGTCTGTTATTTTCTAAACGTATCTGATAATATAGACAGAAGGGCTAAAACAGACATGATTGATCTGAGGGGAAAATAATTGATCCATTCAGAAAGTTTTTTTTGCATCAAGTAAGATGCAAAGTAGACTAGGTTATAATGTATAGTAGTGGGTTGTTAGTGATATGTAGATGTTATATTATGTAAAGTAGACTAGGTTATAATGTATAGTAGTGGGTTGTTAGTGATATGTAGATTTTATATTATGTAAAGTAGACTAGGTTATAATGTATAGTAGTGGGTTGTTAGTGATATGTAGATGTTATATTATGTAAAGTAGATTGGATTATAATGTATAGTAGTGGGTTGTTAGTGATATGTCATATTATGTAAAGTAGACTAGGTTATAATGTATAGTAGTGGGTTGTTAGTGATATGTAGATGTTATATTATGTAAAGTAGACTAGGTTATAATGTATAGTAGTGGGTTGTTAGTGATATGTAGATGTTATATTATGTAAAGTAGACTAGGTTATAATGTATAGTAGTGGGTTGTTAGTGATATATAGATGTTATATTATGTAAAGTAGACTAGGTTATAATGTATAGTAGTGGGTTGTTAGTGATATGTAGATGTTATATTATGTAAAGTAGGCTAGGTTATAATGTATAGTAGTGGGATGTTAGTGATATGTTATATTATGTAAAGTAGACTAGGTTATAATGTATAGTAGTGGGTTGTTAGTGATATGTAGATGTTATATTATGTAAAGTAGACTAGGTTATAATGTATAGTAGTGGGTTGTTAGTGATATGTAGATGTTATATTATGTAAAGTAGACTAGGTTATAATGTATAGTAGTGGGTTGTTAGTGATATGTTATATTATGTAAAGTAGACTAGGTTATAATGTATAGTAGTGGGTTGTTAGTGATATGTAGATGTTATATTATGTAAAGTAGACTAGGTTATAATGTATAGTAGTGGGTTGTTAGTGATATGTAGATGTTATATTATGTAAAGTAGACTAGGTTATAATGTATAGTAGTGGGTTGTTAGTGATATATAGATGTTATATTATGTAAAGTAGACTAGGTTATAATGTATAGTAGTGGGTTGTTAGTGATATGTAGATGTTATATTATGTAAAGTAGGCTAGGTTATAATGTATAGTAGTGGGATGTTAGTGATATGTTATATTATGTAAAGTAGACTAGGTTATAATGTATAGTAGTGGGTTGTTAGTGATATGTAGATGTTATATTATGTAAAGTAGACTAGGTTATAATGTATAGTAGTGGGTTGTTAGTGATATGTAGATGTTATATTATGTAAAGTAGACTAGGTTATAATGTATAGTAGTGGGTTGTTAGTGATATGTTATATTATGTAAAGTAGACTAGGTTATAATGTATAGTAGTGGGTTGTTAGTGATATGTAGATGTTATATTATGTAAAGTAGACTAGGTTATAATGTATAGTAGTGGGTTGTTAGTGATATGTAGATGTTATATTATGTAAAGTAGACTAGGTTATAATGTATAGTAGTGGGTTGTTAGTGATATGTAGATGTTATATTATGTAAAGTAGGCTAGGTTATAATGTATAATAGCAGTTTGTTAGTGAAATGCAGATCAAGGTCTATACCTCAGCTATAACCTACATATCATAGATGACCAGTCTAAACCTGTTCAGGTCAGTTCACATAATGTTATAGTCCTTCCAGTAGCAGGACAGAGAATGTACTGTATATAACCTACATATCATAGATGACCAGTCTAAACCTGTTCAGATCAGTTCACATAATGTTATAGTCCTACCAGTAGCAGGACAGAGAATGTACTGTATATAACCTACTAATAATAGATGACCAGCCTAAACCTGTTCAGATCAGTTCACAGAGACCATCAGGTTTGTCAGCATGATAAGTGATCATAACTCCAACCTACTCTGACTATTGAATGTCTGACATCGACTAACCTTATAATAGTGTGTAGAAAGCCAAGACCAACAAGAGTTTGCCCATCTTTCCTACGTCTCAACACATTTATCTGACTTCTAATGTACTGAGAAATATGTGTTACAGTTTCAACAGCCATTTTATAACTGCGTAGGCTACAAACATACTTTTAATTTCACATGAGGCAATCACATAACTTACAGTCACTGGTGCAACCGCCTGTTTTCTTACAGATGAAGTAGCTTTCATAGGCAACTCATTCAACCAGCCTAAACAACAGTAAATAAAAGATGTCAAATCGTCAAAGGAGAATACATGAAAGACGGGTGTTTTGCTACAGATGTAGGATCTTAATTTGAGACAGTTTACTGCAGCAGAAAAATTATGTGGATTATAATTAACATTTTAAAGTGGAAAGTGGAAATGACAAACTTCAGAAGCCTTTTAAAACATAAAATAAGTACACTGCAAGTTTTAGTTTTCCTGCAACAGGGTGATCAAATTCAGATCCTACATCTGTACAGAGATGATGTCTTTATCTGAAAAAGGAAGTTTGAGTTATTAGCAATGAAGTTGCAACTGTCAGCTGCTGTAAACCTCTGTGATTGGATGTTATAGACCCCAATCTGAACAGTTTCTTCCCCGTGGTTACAGCCTTTAGCTCTATGCTCAGTCTACCTAGTTCAATATATTGTTGTACGTAAACTTTGTGCAAACTCCCCCGCCTGTATTCTGTCTCTTAATGTTTTCTTTCACAAGCAGCACCATGTCACCATGTTAAATAATGTGTACAGATGTAGGATCTTTCCAACTCTGAGGACATGTCATTGTGATGTCATTTATTACATTTCAACCTGTTGATAAAGGCAACTAGAAGGATGAACCCAGAAGACAACTCTAAATCAACACTTACTGATATTATCCTAAAATCCTTTCACTCGTATTATTGTGTCTCTTTGTTCAACGAATGACAGGCAGCCTGTGCTGTTAATATTGTTGAAAACAGCGGGCAGGGAGGTCAACACCCTACAGGCAGCCTGTGCTGTTAATATAGTTGAAAACAGCGGGCATGGAGGTCAACACCCTACAGGCAGCCTGTGCTGTTAATATAGTTGAAAACAGCAGGCAGGGAGGTCAACACCCTACAGGCAGCCTGTGCTGTTAATATAGTTGAAAACAGCGGGCAGGGAGGTCAACACCCTACAGGCAGCCTGTGCTGTTAATATAGTTGAAAACAGCAGGCAGGGAGGTCAACACCCTACGTATTGCACCAATAGGGTTAACCCACATGGTGGGAATTGTTACCTGGCTCACACAAAAACATGTCTCAGACACCACTTCTGACACCAATGTAGCAAACAGCGGGGCAGGGAAGTGAACCCAGGTTGCATGTGTTAAAGGTGAACAACCTACGCATCGCACCATTGGCACCAATTGGGTAACTTGGTTGGAATTGTGACGTGGCTCATATAGTGAGGATCACTACACTATAGTGGAACTATGATACAATTACATTATCATATGAAATGTAGAGGGTCACTACACTATAGTGGAACTATGATACAATTACATTATCATATGAAATGTAGAGGGTCACTACACTATAGAGGAACTATGATACAATTACATTATCATATGAAATGTAGAGGACCACTACACTATAGAGGAACTATGATACAATTACATTATCATATGAAATGTAGAGGAACTATGATATAATTACATTATCATATGAAATGTAGAGGAACTATGATACAATTACATTATCATATGAAATGTAGAGGGTCACTACACTATAGAGGAACTATGATATAATTACATTATCATATGAAATGTAGAGGAACTATGATACAATTACATTATCATATGAAATGTAGAGGAACTATGATATAATTACATTATCATATGAAATGTTAAATGTAGAACTATAATATATGAATATTGATATATTGAATTTGACTTGACCACATCCAGTCAGCTCCATGTTGTATGATTAAACTGACACCAACCTGTCTCAGTAGAAGTAGACTGTTAGGAGTGTTTTACTTCCATTCACTATACTAACATTACACCATACATTTAATTTATCTACTGTTAGGAGTGTTTTACTTCACTATACTAACATTACACCAGACATTTAATTTATCTACTGTTAGGAGTGTTTTACTTCACTATACTAACATTACACCAGACATTTAATTTATCTACTGTTAGGAGTGTTTTACTGTCATTCACTATACTAACATTACACCATACATTTAATTTATCTACTGTTAGGAGTGTTATACTTCACTATACTAACATTACACCATATATTTAATTTATCTACACACTTTATAATAATCCCTGACAGAATTCTCACCTTGTAGCCTGAATTCACAACCAGAACATGTCAAGTCATTCAGATATTTTCTGTTGTGTTCTGTATATTCTAATGGATGAGGCCTGAGCTGGAACGTGAAGCTAACTGAATCTGGCTAACTTCAGAAAACCAGCATATCTAGCTAGTATCATAGTTTACCCCTCAGGCTACGTTCAGGTTTCAGCATCAGGCAGGTATCAACATGCCGAGTCGTAGGCAACAACCTGGGTTGTATTCATTAGTTTACTCCACAGCCAACAGTTTTAAAATGTTGCATAAACAGTTTACTACAAATGCTGTACAATGTGACCTAAACGGTTTGTGTTGCCAAACGTTTTGCTACGATGGGCACTAATGAATACACACAATCTGTTTTGAGGAAGTGTAAGTTGTTGTTAGGCTTTCCACAAAATGTAAAAGTCTCTCTTCCACACAAAATACCTTCCTTAGTGTAAAGAGTTAACTGTAGATTAGAAAGAGAAAATGTTTGTTTGTTGCTTGTTGTGTTTTAAGCCTGTTTTAAGAAGACAAGTCTATAGACCTATGATACAGTAGGAGATCACCCTGGTCTATAGACCTATGATACAGTAGGAGATCACCCTGGTCTATAGACCTATGATACAGTAGGAGATCACCCTGGTCTATAGACCTGTGATACAGTAGGAGATCACCCTGGTCTATAGACCTATGATACAGTAGGAGATCACCCTGGTCTATAGACCTATGATACAGTAGGAGATCAACCTGGGGAACACAGGTGGGCAAAGAACAAATTCACCTCCCGCATTTAATTTACATCAAATACATTTTAAGGAGAGTAGGACTATTATAACACTATCCACCAAAAATATAATCAACTCTATGAATACAGATAACAATATCATCAACTATATGAATATAACAATATCATCAACTATATGAATATAACAATATCATCAACTATATGAATATAACAATATCATCAACTATATGAATACACATAACAATATCATCAACTATATGAATATAACAATATCATCAACTATATGAATACACACAACAATATCATCAACTATATGAATACACATAACAATATCATCAACTATATGAATACACATAACAATATCATCAACTATATGAATACAACAATATCATCAACTATATGAATATAACAATATCATCAACTATATGAATATAACAATATCATCAACTATATGAATACACACAACAATATCATCAACTATATGAATACACATAACAATATCATCAACTATATGAATACACACAACAATATCATCAACTATATGAATACACATAACAATATCATCAACTATATGAATATAACAATATCATCAACTATATGAATACACACAACAATATCATCAACTATATGAATACACATAACAATATCATCAACTATATGAATACACATAACAATATCATCAACTATATGAACACACATAACAATATCATCAACTATATGAATATAACAATATCATCAACTATATGAACACACATAACAATATCATCAACTATATGAATATAACAATATCATCAACTATATGAATATAACAATATCATCAACTATATGAATACACATAACAATATCATCAACTATATGAATACACATAACAATCGTTGTCTTACCTTTTATCTCTCAATAGAAACACAGTCTGAATGATCATCAGGTCGTCAAAAGTGAGTTTCATTTGCTCTGCTCATTTACATATCAGGTTCTGCCTGTTCTCTCTCCCTCCCTCTCTCTTTATAGCTCTTACAATGTGTCTTGGCATACATTCTACAACTGTCTGGAACTCTATTCTTCTGTCTCTCTCCATCACTTTCTCTGTGTCGTCTGTTGCTGTCTCTATGTCTTGTCTGGTGTCTCTCTCCATCACATCCTATTCTGTTACTGTCTCTGTGTCTTGTCTGGTGTCTCTCTCCATCACATCCTATTCTGTTGCTGTCTCTGTGTCTTGTCTGGTGTCTCTCTCCATCACATCCTATTCTTCTGTTGCTGTCTCTGTGTCTTGTCTGGTGTCTCTCTCCATCATATCATATTCTGTTGTTGTCTCTGTGTCTTGTCTGGTGTCTCTCTCCATCATATCATATTCTGTTGTTGTCTCTGTGTCTTGTCTGGTGTCTCTCTCCATCATATCATATTCTGTTGTTGTCTCTGTGTCTTGTCTGGTGTCTCTCTCCATCATATCATATTCTGTTGTTGTCTCTGTGTCTTGTCTGGTGTCTCTCTCCATCATATAATATTCTGTTGTTGTCTCTGTGTCTTGTCTGGTGTCTCTCTCCATCATATCATATTCTGTTGTTGTCTCTGTGTCTTGTCTGGTGTCTCTCTCCATCATATCATATTCTGTTGCTGTCTCTGTGTCTTGTCTGGTGTCTCTCTCCATTATATCCTATTCTTCTGTTGCTGTCTCTGTGTCTTGTCTGGTGTCTCTCTCCCTCACCAGAAAATGTTGAGGGTTAGGCTTGCTACAATACAACATGACAACACAACTACATAACACCATTAAATACAGTTGAGGGTTACTACAATACAACATGACAACACAACTACATAACACCATTAAATACAGTTGAGGGTTACTACAATACAACATGACAACACAACTACATAACACCATTAAATACAGTTGAGGGTTACTACAATACAACATGACAACACAACTACATAACACCATTAAATACAGTTGAGGGTTACTACAATACAACATGACAACACAACTACATAACACCATTAAATACAGTTGAGGGTTACTACAATACAACATGACAACATGACAACATTAAATACAGTTGAGGGTTACTACAATACAACATGACAAACAACCATTAAATACAGTTGAGGGTTACTACAATACAACATGACAACATTAAATACAGTTAACTACAATACAACATAACTATATAACACCATTAAATACAGTTGAGGGTTACTACAATACAACATGACAACACAACTACATAACACCATTAAATACAGTTGAGGGTTACTACAATACAACATAACAACACAACTACATAACACCATTAAATACAGTTGAGGGTTACTACAATACAACATGACAACACAACTACATAACACCATTAAATACAGTTGAGGGTTACTACAATACAACACGACAACACAACTACATAACACCATTAAATACAGTTGGAATGTAGTTAGAACTCAAAGTGTTTCCATCAAACAGAAAAACAAGGACAGTTGCTGTTTGTCTTTGTAGGACAGTAGTTCAGGTGGCTGATTGTCTTTGTAGGACAGTAGTTCAGGTGGCTGATTGTCTTTGTAGGACAGTAGTTCAGGTGGCTGATTGTCTTTGTAGGACAGTAGTTCAGGTGGCTGTTTGTCTTTGTAGGACAGTAGTTCAGGTGGCTGATTGTCTTTGTAGGACAGTAGTTCAGGTGGCTGATTGTCTTTGTAGGACAGTAGTTCAGGTGGCTGTTTGTCTCTGTAGGACAGTAGTTCAGGTGGCTGTTTGTGTAGATGCTGTTTGTCTCTGTAGGACAGTAGTTCAGGTGGCTGTTTGTGTAGATGCTGTTTGTCTCTGTAGGACAGTAGTTCAGGTGGCTGTTTGTGTAGATGCTGTTTGTCTCTGTAGGACAGTAGTTCAGGTGGCTGTTTGTCTTTGTAGGACAGTAGTTCAGGTGGCTGTTTGTCTTTGTAGGACAGTAGTTCAGGTGGCTGTTTGTCTTTGTAGGACAGTAGTTCAGGTGGCTGGCCTTGCATTTAGTCTGCCTCCTGTCCCTCCCATCGGCATGGTTACAACATCCTGAAAACAATGACTCCATACTTTGCTGAAAGCTGTTCTGCCAGTTCATGTCCTTCAAGACTAGAATGTTCCAATGTGGTTAGCCAAAGAGATGACAAGATAGTTCACACATGCATCTTTCAGGGTAACTGTCAAACAGACATGTCACATTTCTGGTTCGTCCATAACTTGTTTCCTGCTTGTAGCAGGCAGTGTTAACAGGAATCCTCTTCTCTAACTAGAAGTCATTTTCATCATGTTGGTTAGCTTTTAAAGTGTTTGATTGTCACAGACATCAGATTGGTTCAGTGAAATGTGTTGTTTTACAGGGTCAGTCATAGTAGTGTGATAGGTGTTGTTGTACAGGGTCAGTCATAGTAGTATGATAGGTGTTGTTGTACAGGGTCAGTCATAGTAGCATGATAGGTGTTGTTTTACATGGTCAGTCATAGTAGTATGATAGGTGTTGTTCTACAGGGTCAGTCATAGTAGCATGATAGGTGTTGTTTTACAGGGTCAGTCAAAGTAGTATGATAGGTGTTGTTTTACAGGGTCAGTCATAGTAGTATGATAGGTGTTGTTTTACAGGGTCGGTCATAGTAGTATGATAGGTGTTGTTTTACAGGGTCAGTCATAGTAGTATGATAGGTGTTGTTTTACAGGGTCAGTCAAAGTAGTATGATAGGTGTTGTTGTACAGGGTCATAGTAGTATGATAGGTGTTGCTTTACAGGGTCGTAGTAGTATGATAGGTGTTGTTTTACAGGGTCAGTCATAGTAGTATGATAGGTGTTGTTGTACAGGGTCAGTCATAGTAGTATGATAGGTGTTGTTTTACAGGGTCAGTCAAAGTAGTATGATAGGTGTTGTTGTACAGGGTCAGTCATAGTAGTATGATAGGTGTTGTTGTACAGGGTCAGTCATAGTAGTATGATAGGTGTTGTTTTACAGGGTCGTAGTAGTATGATAGGTGTTGTTGTACAGGGTCGTAGTAGTCTGATAGGTGTTGTTGTACAGGGTCGTAGTAGTATGATAGGGGTTGTTGTACAGGGTCGTAGTAGTCTGGTGACCATGGAGCAAATTAGATGTAAGTGTCTTGCTTAAGGGCACATCGACTGATTTTCAACTTGACGGGTCAGGTTTTCAAACCAGCGATACCAGTTACTGACCACCACTCTAACCACTAGTCTACCTGACTATACCAGTTACTGACCCAACACTCTAACGACTAGTCTATCTGACCATACCAGTTACTGACCCACCACTCTAACCACTAGTCTATCTGACCATACCAGTTACTGACCCACCACTCTAACCACTAGTCTATCTGAACATACCAGTTACTGACCCACCACTCTAACCACTAGTCTATCTGACCATACCAGTTACTGACCCAACACTCTAACCACTAGTCTATCTGACCATACCAGTTACTGACCCACCACTCTAACCACTAGTCTACCTGGCCATACCACAGACCATGTGGACACCTCCTAGTAGTCTGGATGTTAGGAGTGTTTATCAGTCCATGTGGACACCTCCTAGTGGTGGGGTTGTTAGGAGTGTTTATCAGACCATGTGGACACCTCCTAGTGGTCGGGTCATTAGGAGTTTTAATCAGACCATGTGGACACCTCCTAGTGGTGGGGTTGTTAGGAGTGTTTATCAGTCCATGTGGACACCTCCTAGTGGTGGGGTTGTTAGGAGTGTTTATCAGACCATGTGGACACCTCCTAGTGGTGGGGTTGTTAGGAGTGTTTATCAGACCATGTGGACACCTCCGAGTGGTGGGGTTGTTAGGAGTGTTTATCAGACCATGTGGACACCTCCTAGTGGTGGGGTTGTTAGGAGTGTTTATCAGACCATGTGGAGACCTCCTAGTGGTGGGGTTGTTAGGGGTGTTTATCAGACCATGTGGACACCTCCTAGTGGTGGGGTTGTTAGGAGTGTTTATCAGACCATGTGGACACCTCCTAGTGGTGGGGTTGTTAGGAGTGTTTATCAGACCATGTGGACACCTCCTAGTGGTGGGTAGTTAGGGGTGTTAATCAGACCATGTGGACACCTCCTAGTGGTGGGGTTGTTAGTAGTGTTTATCAGACCATGTGGACACCTCCTAGTGGTGGGTAGTTAGGGGTGTTTATCAGACCATGTGGACACCTCCTAGTGGTGGGGTTGTTAGGAGTGTTTATCAGACCATGTGGACACCTCCTAGTGGTCTGGTTGTTAGGAGTGTTTATCAGACCATGTAGACACCTCCTAGTGGTCTGGTTGTTAGGAGTGTTTATCAGACCATGTGGACACCTCCTAGTGGTCTGGTTATTAGGAGTGTTTATCAGACCATGTTTACACCTCCTAGTGGTGGGGTTGTTAGGAGTGTTTATCAGACCATGTGGACACCTCCTAGTGGTGGGTTGTTAGGAGTGTTTATCAGTCCATGTGGACACCTCCTAGACCAGTATTTATAGACACTATGCTGCATCAGGTGATAATGTAGACAGACAAACCCCATCATTCTGCAGCCTATGTATTTATAGTAACTATGCTGCATCAGTTGATACAGGTGATAATGTAGTTAGACAAACCCCATCATGCTTCAGCCTATGTATTTATAGCCACTATGCTGCATCAGTTGATACAGGTGATAATGTAGACAGACAAACCCCATCATGCTTCAGCCTGTGTATTTATAGTCACGATGCTGCATCAGGTGATACAGGTGATAATGTAGTTAGACAAACCCCATCATCATGCTTCAGTCTATGTATTGATAGACACTATGCTGCATCAGTTGATACAGGTGCTATTTACAATAAGCATCATCACATCTAGCTAAGTTAATAAAAAGAGCAATACAATAGTAAT